>NC_037088.1:62133971-62437002 GCF_002994745.2 Rosa chinensis | reverse complement strand
CTCTAGAGGGATTAGTCCTTACCTACGGGTGGGGGATACATTGGTTTAACCAAATTTTTTTTTTTAAATTAAGAGGTAAGAAAAAAATTTCATGTTAGTAGCATTCATTAATTATCATTTACAATCTAAATACAAGGAAAATAAACAAATAGAAAATAATAAACTAAAATATAACGTTTAAACCCTAGCTACATAAAGAGAAAAGAATGAACATAAGAACATATAGAATGATATAACTATGTATTTTTCACATTATATTTTCAAACTTTACATAAACGCAATAAAGGTTGAACTCATATACATGTGTTATGCAAATCTATTGATCAAATGTATGTGCAAATCTATTGATTGAATTACATGAAATTTTTTCTATTCTTGGCATTGTTATTTAAATCTAAGCATGAGTGTAATGAAAAGAAAGAAAAAAAGACAAAATAATTTTTTCTTTTAGGAAAAAAAAATCAAAATAACTTAGAGACATTAGATTTTGGAAGGCTAAAATTGTATTTTTCTCAAGAATTACATGGCATAATTTGACAAATAAGTGATGTGTGTAGGTGACATGACATGACACCTAATATTGAGACCATAAATCTTAGGTCTCATTGAGACCACAAATCATTTTCCTTCTGTAAATATGTAATCAGAAGTTTGTGCTGCCTAATGCTCCTCTTTTTCAGGTTATATTCAATTGTTTTTGGACCCCTTAATTGATTAAAAAAAAATTCCAATGATCTGGCTAGTGATTTATTAAATGCATTGCACAATTGGATCATGTTTTTCAATTGTGAATTAAGACCTATTACGGACAAATTAGGTTTACAATGCATGTATTTCTATTTGCACTTATATGGCCTTTATACCAAGCACCAACTGTTACTAGGTCAAGGTCGAGGAATTAACGACATTCATATTTTGACTTCTTTATACTACTTCCATTTTTGAAGTTTCTCTTATAGCTAGAAAAATCTTATCGATCAGTTATATTCCTAATAGCCTCCACCAATATCATGAAACTTGATATTAATTGGTACATGCAATACAGTTCATAAACAATCCTGGGCTGAGTGAGCTCGGTACAGACATATGTTGCTTCTTGATCCTTCGTTGTCAGCTCTTCATTTCATTCGGGGCTGAATGAAAGATATTGTTGAATTATTAATGCTCACCTACTTATATTTGGAAATATGAGCTGACTTACAACGTTGTGAGATAAATTAGTTTTATCTAGCGGACTAGCGATGAAAAATGGCACAATAATAATTGAACCTAGCTAATGTATGAGATGAGCCATTGATTCACACACTTAGAAACTCCTAAGCATAACTAAGGGATAAGAGAAACGACATAAGTTAGATAAGGAACAAAGAAATTTAGCAACCAAGACAAGATTTAATGGGTTGATTGCTCATGCTACGATGATTTCTAGACTTATTTCAGGACATATACAAGCTTCTAGTCATCTTGCTAAGGGATGCATGCATAATCTTTTACAAGACTTTTGAGTTGTAAAAAGTTTTGGTACTCAATGTAATCCATGTCGTACGTACTCCTGTAATAATTGACGTAAATGGCCTGCTCCTCCTTTTGGTTGGGTTAAGATTAATTCAGATGGGCTTGGAAAAGTGGCTCCAACCTTGGTAGTTATGGGGCTGTTTTTCGTGACTATATAGGGGACTTTCTCGGAGCTTTTTCTTCAAATATAGACATCCCTAGCTTAGTTGCAGCAGAGGTTATGGTAGTTATTAAAGCTATCGAGTTAGCATGGATCCGGGATTGGAAGCATATATGGCTAGAAGTGGATTCCTCTATTGTTCTTAATTTTCTTCGCTCTCCTCATTTGTTGCCATGACAATTTAGAGTAGAGTGGATGAATTGTTTGCACCGCATTTCTCAGATGCATTTCCGATCCTCACTTATATTTCAAGAAGGTAACAAAGTTGCTAACATCTTAACAAATCATGGTACCATGCTAACAAGTTTAGTTTAGTGTGATTTGACTCCTCCGTTCATTGTTTCGGCTTGCAATAGTGACCGTTTCGGTGTTTCTCAATTTTATTTTCGTTAATTTGTTTTCTTTAATGTTTGATGTATTCTATAATGGATGGTCTAGTTTCGTCCCCACTTATTGTATATGTTTTTTTCTTTAATAATATGGAGCTGTAAAAAGGTTTTTGCCTCTTTTATCCCTCATTGAGCCAAAAAAAAAAAAAGTTTAGCAACCAAGTATTTTTCATATAATATAATTTAGCGAAAACTCTACCATATTCAGATATATAATACACATTTTACAATTTTCGGTCGTTTAATTAGCTAAAAATTATGTGTGTGTGTGTGTATTTTAAATAAATAGAGGATTAGACGATATTAACTCCTCTACAACAGTCGATTTTGGGTGTCAAGCACCCTCCCACATCCCCGAAGGAAAGGAGGCTATCACAACCGGGAACCCACCGCCCATCCCTCCATTTAATTTTATTAAAAAATAAAGGATAAAAAAATACAAAGAGGAAAGGGGACCAAACCAAAACATTTCCCAGAAAAAGCAATAACAGAAGAAGAAAAAAGAATACTCCTCCAACAGAGAGTAAAAAGAAATCATACGGTGTGCAGCAATTGTGATTACTATGTAGAAACAGTTCGCACAATGAAACATTGATTGTATTGTGGCGAATATATGAAGCTCCAAAAGCATCGCGTGACAACAACCAGTAAATCTCTATCGGTGGAAATAAGAACCAAGAAAGAGACGGAGAATCTAAACCCAAGTTGGCGAGACCATCAGCAGCCGCATTAGTCTCCCAGAGAACATGAGAGCAGCGAAATTGCATTACTCGAAGACGAGCTAGGCAATTACGTCAAGAGATTCGCATAGGCCAAGGAAGGATAAGGATGATGACGTGAGACAATTAACAACAACGGGGCGGCTCAAGATCATGTCGACAAGAATGCTATCTATCATATCTCCAATGTGGCCCTATTCAATAATGAGAATCGACAAATTCAGTGTCCCAAAATTTTAAAAAACTTTCAAACAAGTTATACCAGGATTGTTAGCTAAGCATACCAACAAGAATTGCACAAATGACCTATATATTGATTCACAACATGTAATCTCCAAGTTAAGATCAATCTTTAAGGTATCTTCCTTAATTTGCTTGGTCATAACATGGAATTCTATCTCCACTTGATTGACCAATTTAGCTCAACTTTATGGCATTTGGATTTTTGCTGAATAATTAATATCTAGTTTGATTTTCATGCATGTTCCTTTCATACAACGAATTCCTCTTTGAAGGGGCCGATGTATATATCAAGTTGCAGAAAGACACTAGTCTATTGTTTCATCAATCAAACCTCATTCAATCATAAGTCTAGAGATAGGTTCGAGTCGCTTTTGTATCACTGTTGTAATAACAAAGTTCAACATGAATACAATTCTCTTTGGATATGGCAACGTGTTATAACTTGCAGTATGAGTTATCCGAGATGAACTATGATTCCTAGTCTTTGTATATTTGTGTTTGTGATAAGAATCACACAAACATAAGAAGAAGTCCAAACAACTTGGTAACCAAGTAAATATCATCAGATAAACATATAGTGTAGCAGTTCGAATAGAATACATTAGCCTCTTATGGGGAGGACTCTAATTGATTTGTTCACTATATAAACAAGGTCCCTGTGACCTCTCTTGTTACGAGCATATTCAGGTAATCTAGCCCCATAGATAATCGCGAGTTATAGAGAGAATCACAGAAGCTCTTGTTATTTCCAGAAATTCTTGTTCTTCAGCAATGGCCTCCTTTTCTTCACAAGCTGGTATTGGTCTTCAGCCTGCAAGACGTTCACGTACAAATTGTTTTCTTCATGCACTTGTATCATGATTGATGTGTTATCCTTGTTTTGTATGTCTATTGTGTTGATCTAATATGCAATTGTATGATCTTCAGGTTTTATCTTTAAGTTAACAACTGTTCCTTTCGGACAAGTATTGGACCCATATTAATTGACCCACCAATCGGGCAAATTGCACCAAGTTAATATCAAGAAATGAACATGTGAGAAACATATAATCCAAAAAAACCTTTGCAAGCAGTAGATGATATGCCATGTATATCCAGATGAAATTTTCATTTATTTTATTTTTGTGTGTACGTGGTCGGTTTGTTCCTATAAATTGGTACCTTTGGCTCCCTAATTTCATATCACTCCCCTCTCTCCCAAAATTTGAAAAGAGAATCAAAGAAAGAAATGGCCTCCTCATCTTTCACATCTCTTCTTATAGTACTTTCCATTAGTTGCTGCATATTCTACTCAACCTCAGCAGCTAGAGACCTTCCACCAAAAACCAACACTGAGTTCATGAAAACATCTTGTAGTGCAACAAGATACCCAAAACTTTGTCTTACTTCCCTTGCAAGCCAAGCAACTGCAATCCAAACAAGTCCGAAACTCATGGCGGCTGCAGCCCTTAGCGTGACACTTTCCTCTGCTAAATCAACCTCTACCATGATGTTGAGTCTCTCCCACAGCCACGGAATGAAGCCTAGAGAAGTTGCTGCCATGAGGGACTGCGTTGAAGTGTTGAGCGATTCTGTGGACGAGCTTCAGAGGTCTATTTCCGAGATGGCTAACTTTAAGAGCTCGGATTTTGAGATGATGATAAGTGATGTACAAACTTGGGTTAGCGCGGCCTTAACGGATGAGAGTACCTGCACAGATGGGTTTGCTGGAAATGGGTTGAACGGGAATTTGAAGACTGTTGTGAGGGGGAAGATTGTAAACATTGCACAATTGACTAGCAATGCCTTGGCCTTAATCAACAGATACGCCTCAGTTCATGGTTAAAGTTGTCTCCATGTTCTCAATTACTGAATATGTTTGTTCGATCTTAAAGCGGTATTGTAATTGTTATATATATGTAAATGATTAAGGTGTAAATTTTTACACGGTGCATGTTTGCTCAACAAGTAACTACTGACTAGCTAGGGAGTGGAACGTAACTAGCTAGAGAAAATCATCAAGAACCCTGGTAACTTTTTAATAGAAGGTGACAGCAGGCTAATCCTTGTCTAAAATTGGGGCGGCCATGGTTCCAGGTCGCTCTTGGTTGTCTGATTTTCTAGAGAAAGAACACATTTTCCGTCATGTTAAAGTCCAATGGTTTCTTAGGGGTCCAAGCTAAACTGCAAGTCGCCGAGTCGGGTTCATCAACTTGGCTAATGGCGGCTATCGTATTGGTCAACATGACCCAGAATGAAAACAGAGTTGATATGTCACACTACCTGCAGTCGTATATATGAATGTGGTCCATGTGGATGTGCGATGGTCGATGTCCTCGTCACAATGTCCCCTACCAAGAAGCCAGTAGTACAACCCTTGGTTTTGATGGTAACTTTGTTGAAAATACTCTTTTGGAGCATGATATGATTTTCACTTGAATCAATAGATTTGTGTCTCATATGGGATTGAATATCCAACTCTCTGGCCATCTTCATTAATCTTAGTGGGTTCATCTGTGTTCAAGTGAGGATTCAGATTTGAGAAAAAGAGTCATAAAAGATGTTGTACTAGTGTCGATATGTTAGTTGCAGATTGCTGCCAAAAGCTTTTCCCTAAACTTGCTTATCAATCAACCTGGCCAGTCAGTCAATATTACATGACTTGACCAAATTTAGCCATTAAAAAAAATAATAATAAATAAAACTTCGATTTGTCATTTAACGTACTCTTTATCATTTGATCAGGACCGTCCCTTTTATTTAGCCACTAAGACCTGCAGGGTTAATAACCGAATCCCCAAAGAATTAGGAGATCACTCTATGCCCTGACAGAATAGAAGATTAGAAGTAATCCAAATCCTCAAAGACTTGGGAGAACACTCTCTCCTACATTCAACAGGATTGAAGTGATAGAAATCTATAAAACATATATACCATACCCTCTTGGCTCTTCACTTTTAGTAATCAGAACCAAGTCATCAAGGCGGGTACCGCCATCCTCAAGTACTCACCGCTTGTGTTTCTCCAGTGGAAGAATGGAGAGGTACGAGTTAATAAAGAAAGTTGGCCATGGAGCATTTGGGACTGTCTGGCGAGCTAAAAATAAGCAGACTGGTGAAGTTGTTGCAATTAAAGAACTCAAGAAAAGATACTATTCATGGGATGAGTGCATCAGTCTTCGAGAAGTTAAGTCATTGCAGAAAATGAATCATCCAAACATTGTGGAGCTAAAACATTTGATCCTATCAGAAAATAATATTTTGTACTTTGTGTTCGACTATATGGAGTTCAACCTGTACCAGCTTATGAAAGATAAGGTAATGCCTTTCCCTGAATCTCAAGTGAGAGATTGGTGTTTAGAAGTTTTCAAAGGCCTTGCTCATATGCATCAACGCGGATATTTTCATCGCGATCTAAAGCCGGAGAACTTGTTGCTTAACAAAGATTTCAAAATCAAGATTGCAGATCTTGGTTTTGCTCGGGAAATCGATTCCCAACCACCCCATACTGAATATGTGTCGACACGCTGGTACCGAGCTCCGGAACTCTTGTTCCCAGGTTTGTATAGCTCTAAAGTTGATATGTGGGCAATGGGTGCAATCATGGCCGAGTTGCTTACTCTCCGCCCTCTATTTCCTGGTATTAGTCAAGCAGATGAAATGTACAAAATTTGCAGTGTACTTGGCACACCAACCGAGGATTCATGGGCCGATGGGCTTCGTCTTGCAAGAGATATGAACTACCAGTTTCCACAGTTGGCTCGTGTTCATCTTTCGTCACTTATTCCATCAGTTAGTGATCATGCAATTAGCCTCATTAGTTCACTTTGTTCTTGGGACCCTTCCAAGAGGCCAACAGCTGCAGAGGCCCCCCACCATCCTTTCTTCCAGAGTTGCTATTATCAGTATTATGTTCCTCCACCTCTTCGTTGTCACAAATCAACAACTGCTGGAGCAACAAGGGGAGCGTCGGAGCAGCAAAAATATCTGCCTCCTGGAAAGAGAGTCGATCATATTCCTACCTTAGTGAACAAGGGAAGGAACGTTGCACGCGGTACTATGGGGAAGCCGCTGCATCCGCGTCCCATGAAAGCTGGAGTCCAATGGATTGGCAAGTCAAGAGAATCAAGTCAATCAACCGTTACATTGTCAACAACTAAAAGCATAAGTAGTTTTTGATAAGCAATCCATCAATGCAAAGCAATGAATTGCATTTACCTCATCTTGATTACCATCTTTATTTCTCTGATCATCAACTATTAGTATCAATGTTTCTTAGTTGTCAATTGCTTGATCTTAATGTCTTAATTGTATTGATGGTAATTGCTGACCTATAGGATCTAAACTGACTATCAGTCCTATAGTGTACTTATTGTAATAGCAGATCTTTAGGATCTAAATTGATCCTCAGTCTTGTATATAAGTTGAAACACATCAATGAGAAAGTATGAAACATTTTTCTCCCAATCTTCTTTATGGTATCTAGAGCCTCTTTCTAACGACATCATCCCTTTCCTCTTTTTTTTTTTTTTTCTCTACTCTTTCTTTTCCTCTCTCAAGATCAAATGGCCACTCCAAACACCACCACCACCTTCAATTTCCTCACCATCAGCTTGATCGGACTAACTACTCACTATGGTTAGCTCAAATCACTCCCTTACTCAAGATGTTGAGAATATATACATCCCACATGAGAAAAATGGGACATTGCCTATGAGTTTATAAGGGTTTGGGCCACTCTATCCATTGCCAATTGGTTTTGGATGTGAACCCCAAATTACTTTATCATGATATCAGAGCAGGTTACCCACGTGTGCATGCCTAACGGCCACACGGGCTTCACATCACCTAAAAGTTGTCCACATGTATAGCTTGAAAATTTGTTACACATGCGGGGGCGTGTTGAGAATATATACATCCCACATAAGAAAAATGGCAAGATCCTAAGATCAAGCAATTGACAATTCAGAGTAATAAAGATGGTAATTAAGGTGAGGTAAATGCAATTCATTGCTGTGCATTAATGGATCAGTTTTTAAGTTTTCCTTAATTGAATAAGTCTTGTAATTTGGTTATACGTGAGTATCATTTTGTTTTGTCCTTAGCTTTATACCCTCGAAATGACTAAAATGTTTGAAGGAACTAGCAAGGTGTGTAAGCCTATGTGCAACACTATTTGCTTCACGGTAAATATGTCGAATTTCCACAGATTGAAAAGCAATTTGGTTATACGTGAGTATCATTTTCTTTTGTCCTTAGCTTTATACCCTCAAAATGACTGAAATGTCTGAAGGAACTAGCAAGGTGTGCAAGCCTATGTGCAACACCATTTACTTCAAGGTAAATATGTCGAATTTCCACAGATTGAAAAGCAGTTAATTAAGTATATGCATGTTATTAATTTTGTAGTCCTTGTAGGTTTACTAGTTAGCTTGAAAACTTCGCCGATGATTGAAAAATACGAGTCTTGTTGCATGTACTGGGTTTTACACTTATACATGAACAAAACTCCTTGATTTTATCATCATTATAGATTTTACCCATAGTTTTTCTTTTACTTTGAGAATAGGAAGTCAATATAAAACATGGGAGGCCAGAAAAACATGAATAAAACTGGAGAACTTAGAACGCTAATCATTCACAAAGAACCAACAATCAAGGGATCCATCAAGGACCAATGCTCCATGGTTTAACACAGCATATGGATGCAGACCACTGGGAAAGGGCTGAATGTAAACATATTATCGAGTTTTTTTGACAAAAAAAAAGTGTTAAGATATTTGTAGGCCTATAAGGTTCAAGAAATATCTTTCTACTAAAAATATAAAAAGCCTAAAATTGATCGACATGCCCCATTTGGTATCTGTAGGACAATAATTTTGCATGATCTTTATTTGCTCCATATATGATATTTTTCAAACTTCCTCCTTATTTTATCAAAGATATCCTTCCGTTTCTTGTCCCTTTCAGACAATAAATTCCGTTTGGATTTGCTCCAAAATGGGGAAAGGCAGATTTTCACAAGTCGGCCAATGTTTTTCACCATTCAAGCTGCGCTTAACTACAAAATTTAAAGATGAGCGTAACTGGAAGGAACATGCTTTCGTTTCACATCGCTTTGTAGACTTAAATTTCTCCAAGTTGAGGAAGCAAAAACACCAACAACTACTTTCTGGCTAAAGGAAGGATGTATTTTTAGCATTTGGGGCCCCAAAGAAAATAGATATTTGTCTAATTTGATCCTAGACGGCTAAGGATTATCACAAATTGGTGTTGCTTCTTCTTTCTTTTTGGTTCTATAAATCAGTACTTTTCCCTCTCCTTTCATCACTCCACTGCTAAATACTCTGCTGCCTAAGTATTGAAACAGACAGAAACAGATGGAACCCTCATTTTCTAAACATTTCTTTACATCTTCTCTCATAGTACTACTCTTCACTACTTGTAGCATATTCTGCTCAATCTCAGCAGCTAGAGACCTTGCCCCGAAAACCAATACCGAGTTCATTAAAACATCTTGTGGTGCAACAACCTATCCAAAACTCTGCCTTGCCTCTCTCTCAAGCCAAGCAAGTGTCATCCAAACAAGTCCTAAACTTATTGCTTGTGCAGCCCTTAATGTGACACTTTCGTCTGCTAAATCAACCTCCACTATGATGTTAAGGCTCTCCCACGGCCATGGCATGAAGCCTAGAGAAGTTGCTGCCATGAGGGACTGCGTCGAACTGTTGAGTGACTCGGTGGACGAGCTTCAGAGGTCTATTTCGAAGATGGTTAACTTTAGGAGTTCTGGGTTTGAGCTTATGATAAGTGATGTTCAAACTTGGGTTAGTGCTGCCTTGACGGATGAGGGCACCTGCTCGGATGGGTTTGCTGGAAATGGATTGAATGGGAATTTGAAGACTGTTGTGAGGGGTCGGATTGTGAACATTGCACAATTGACTAGCAATGCCTTGGCTTTGATTAACAGATACGCCTCGGTTCATAGTTGAATAATATAGTTTTGATGGAAGATGTTAAATTCTATGTGATTTAGATGTGATTGCCGTTGTATGCGTTCAAATATATAAGCTGAAACCCCTAGACTAAACAAGTTCCCACCAAGGATTCTATGTGATTTAGATGCGAATGCTTTTGATTCAAATAAGACAAAAGCCATATAATCTAGAAAGATTAATTAGACTAGCATGGAGGCTAATAGCTTCTTTCGGCAGCCATTCTTAATGTTGTTTTTATGAATTGCCATATCCAAACTAGATTCTTAATTAATCCAGTTTATGCAACTTTACAGATACCGAACTTTATAATTTTCTTTTTCTAAAAAAGAAAAAAAAAAGGTGTTTTTCCAAGACTATAAAGACTATGATTTCTACCCAAAACCCAAAACGTATCGTGGACAATTTTTAGCTAAAATTGTATGTTCTTATTTTTTAATAATTTTTTCTACTCTCAAATAATGATTTTTAACCACTTTTTTGAACTAAAAAAACTAAAAAATCATGATCCAATTTTCCTTTTATGATTTTTTAAAATTAGAAAACTGTTCAAGTAAATTCAAAATATCTGTCTGGCCCAAACTCTAGGTTACTTGACCTAGTTGTAATAGAGTTTTGTTAGAGAAATTCTTGGAGATATTCATAGATATCCGATTAATTGTACAATTACTTTTCCTTGTACAACTCTGATTTTATGTTTTATAATTCTCTATATAAAGAGGCCCCTATTATCAATGAAAGCACGAGTCAATTCTCTCCTAATTTCAGTTTTCCTTCAACACGTTATCAGCACGACGTCCTAACCCTGAAACAAATAGCTAAAACCCTGAATCCGAATACAAAACCTTGAAACCTTTTCTACCTCCGCCACACAATTTGAAGCCCTCAACCCCTCGACCCCACGAATCCAGAACCTACGGCAGAACCACCAGAACCGGCCTGAAACCTACCGAACCGGCCACTGGAAGCTCCAAACCACCTGCAGCAAATACTCTACCGGTTCACCACCTTTCGGACCTCCTATTTCCACCAAATTTTTCCAGCAAAAGCATTTCAACTCCAGGATTCAGGAAGCGAAGGAAAATCACTGAAAACCGGCCTAGAAGTTGATGAACCAGGGCCAAAACCTTCTGCAGAAAAACCGGCAGAAGAAGAAGAAGGAAAAAAGAAGAAGGGAGAAGGTAGCCCAAGGCCCAGCGGCTGATTTGGTGCTTGAATGCAACTTACGCGCAATAAGGGCATGGTCATCAAAGAAGTGAGAAATATTTAAACCCGAAATTATCGTACCACAGGGATTGAAAAGCTAACTTCAATTATTGGTTATGCCGATTACTAAGTCACCAACAATTTAACAAACAAAACCTAGAAAAATATCACCAAGCTATTTACATGCCCGACTCGGAACAACTAAGCCTAAAATTGGTCAAGAGAACCACAAATAAATGCGGAAACTCACAACCAAATGGTATGGACAATGAAAGTGGTTTGTGAAATTTGATTTTTTTAATTGCGAAGAAAATAAAATTAATAGTTGAAAATTAAAATTAAAATTAAAAATAAAGATAATAGAAACTAATCAAGAAATGGAAATTAGGTCACTAGGGCATCCTCCTAGCCAAATTTAATGCACAAATATATTCCGACAATGGTCACTCAATTCATAGTGGCATCAAAAACCGTACCCAAGACTTTTCAAGACTCATGGGTCATTAGATTCCTTAAAGGGTATTTCTACTCTGGATCAAGGGTCGTAGAAACTCAATTGGGACAATTTAGAGCCTTGTTAGTAGGGCTGGGCGTCCGGACCCGAAAGACCGAGGACCCGACCCGAACAGAGGAAAAAAGCCCGATTCAGTTCGGTTTTAGAATAGAAATTTTCGGTTCGGTTCGGTCTCGGGTTCCATATTTTCAGGGCCCGAAAGCCCGAACCGACCCGAAAGTTTTCCTTACATAAGTTTTCCTTTCTATTTTCTTTGCAGGATGACTTGTAAAACGTTCCAATGTACAACCTAGAAAGGTTCCCTTGTAGTTTCCATTAGGATAGTTAAATTCTTGTGATACTTTACAATTTATATATTACAACACAGTGACACACCTTATATTAGGTTGCCAGAAAGAGACCCATCTAGGGGCCCCGTGGCTCCTTCACGCCTTTGATTTTGTAGCTAAATGAAATCTTTATCTTGATCACATGTAACATATACAATGATGTGGTGTTGGGCATTAGAAAAGGAAAAAAAAATGTTTCATTTTTGTTTTTCGGTGGAAAACTGAAAATAAATGTTTGGGCCCGAAAAAGCCTGAAAACCGAACCGGCCCGAATGGGTTCGGTTTATGTCGGTTTTCAGTTTACAAAAAGACCGAACCAGCCCGAACCGACATTTTCGGGTTCGGTCTCGGTCTCACTAATTTTCAGGCCCGGCCCGACCCGAGCCCAGCCCTACTTGTTAGGGCCTCTAGTTGTACCAAAAGGCGAAGAGTCCTAGAATCAAGGTTCTCAGGCTAGCCAATACGGCAATCAAAATTGGTATTATAACTAACCATGTTCTAAACAAGTGTTCTAGCTATAAATTAGAGAAGTGATTAGGTCCCCTAGTTTGTTCTAGACATGCTCATCTACACATTCAAGAGTTAATCAAGCTCATAAGCATCCATCTAAGCCAAATATTATAGAATAGAACATATGCCAAACATGAAATTGAAAACCATTACATCAAAACATATTTATTACATTAAATCTATGTTAGGGCTCAAACTCTAGCTTCCTAAATAGACTACTCACAACTCATCCACAAATCAACAACAATATTCATCAATTAATTAAAGAGGTAAAGGTGAAGAAGAGTGAAAAGTAACAAGAACAAGTCACAAATTGCTATGGAGCAATTATGACAAGCCTTAATTTATGGCTTCCCACTATACACAATCTCAAATCTTGATGTAGATGAGATCCCTTGAAGTTCCTTGAAATCCCTTTGAGAAATTAATGAGGATTTGATGGAATTTTGGTGAGGAAGAAAGTGGATCTTGGTGAGGTGATAAATGGATCTTGGTGAGGTGAGGTGGATCTTGATGAAGAGAAATCTTGGTGAGGAGGAAAATGGATCTTGGCACTACTACAAAAAGTTAATCACACAACACTAATCACACAACGGAACAGAAATCATATGTTGTGTGTTTAAGTAAGTTTTATTGCACAACGGTACTTGTTATATTCTGTTGTGTGAATGCCAACAAAGTGATAACTTTTTATTCAAAATAACATTGCACAACGGAATTAAGTAATGTCTGTCGTCTGAGTCTTAAAAAATTTAGCGGCAGATTTCCCTCCACTTTGGAGTCTTGGTTAGCTCTTGAAATACTGAAATTTGGGATACTAGGACAACGGGTTTTACTATTTCCGTTGTGTGATTGAAAAACTAAGCATCAAAGTTTGAGAAAGCTTGCTTGAATGTCTTCCCCTAGATAGGCCTAGCACAAGTTGTAGAAATTGGACAACATAATTATAATTTTCTGTTGTGTGAAGTGGGAACATAGGCAGTAAGATTTTGAGCCAAAATGTTGTGGGCGGCATATTTCCCTCCATATTTTGGTATTTTGATTTTATGTATTGCATTCCTACAACAGTTTGTTACAGAAACGTTGTGGGAGTGACTTGAGAATTTAACGAGAGTTAATTGTGTCCCAAAGACCTAGCCATATCTAGGCCTAATTGTAAAGTGGAAAGAGAAGAAAACAAAGCCTCTCTCGACCTTCTCGAACCTGTCGACCCGTCTCGACCCTCTCAGTCACCTTCTTCGCCACCTTCTCTTCCCTTCTTATCCAAAATGCAAATCCTGTGCCCTCCTCGCTTGTAATCCAAATCCCTAAATCCAAACCACTAATTCAATCCCTCAGTTTCCTCCATTTTCCTCTCAGTTTTTCAAAATCCATACCAAACTTTCCCTCAATTGAAAAAATTGGATTCAAATTGAATGCTTTAGGGTTCCGAGTAATCGAGCACTAGTGAGATGAACAACAACATGGAAAGTCCAAATTCTGAGCCTCTTGAGCGTGACGGCGGCGCTGAGGCTGTTACCTCAATTCCCGATTCTTCTAGTGTTGAGGATGCGGTGTCGCCACTACTGAACGTCGTCGTTTCGGAACCACCGAAGAGCTGCATGAGGATGAATCTAACAACGATGAGGATGACCCTGATGGGTTCAAACCTTACACACGTTCAAGCTTGCCCCAATTCCTTTACCGCAACCCGTCTTCTTCTTTCCGCTCCGTTTTCAAACCATTATCCAAAACCTTCCTCTACTGCCATAGCCACACACCAAGACCTCAAGTTCCTATCTTCTTCGTCAAGGGCTTATCAGCCTCGGCCGTACAAGCCACTGTCGCTACAGCACCAAAAGCAACAAGCCCAGATGAGAAAGGTTCTCTCTTTTCATAAGCTCGTTGGGTTTTTGAATAAAGTAGAGTTCTTTAGATTATGCTTAGTTAAAAATTTTATTTTATTTTATTGTTTGTTTGGGGATTGTAGGTATGAAACCGCAGTGGAAAGCAATAGATTTCAAATGGATAAGGGAGAACAAGGATGTTGTTGCTTGGGTAAATGCTTTATCATTCTGCATATGATTTATCGAGATCCCATTCGTTTGGTTTATTGAGATATGGTAATAGGCTGAATTGAGAAATGCTTCTGGTAATGTGAATTGAGAAATGCTTATGATTTTTATTTTCTTTTTACAGTATTGCAGCCTAGTTTCATTGAATTTGGGTGATATCTGGTATGAGTCTGGTATTACATCCTTTTCAGATGGCTTGATTATTGGGATTTTGATTCATGTGTAAATTTGCAGTTTCTAGAATTGAAATACATATAATATTTTGCTTGTTTTAGAACTGGGTCATCTTTTTTCTAGCGCACACTACCTATTCGATGGAATGCCTCACATAACCCTTCACTTTAATTGGGTGGGAAAAGAAGTATCTTTTAGCTTTCTTATTACTTGGGTGCTGGAAATTGATATATTGTAGATAGTAGGCAAATAAAAGGTCGTCGTTTGATATGTATATTATGTACATGGATATTGTCTCTAATTCTCTGTGTGTGTACATTAATTTATTTACCATTTTCTATTCCATTTGTAGGTAGGGCTTGAAAGGAGTTCTGTTGGACATTGGTGGCTGGATAATATAGGTAAGGCTTTTGAAGAAGGAAAAACTTATGAATGTATGAGTTCTAGGCAGCTAGCAGGCTTGTTCATAACTCTTTGGTAAGTGATTATTGTGAATTAAACTCTAGGAATTAGACTTTCACCTAGTATAATAAGCTTGCAGTTCGTTGGCATGTTTTTATAACCTTACTGATCATGTCCTCATATTTTACGCTACTTTTTTGTAGTAGTGTGCATCTAGCCACCCAAATTGCAATGAGACACTTTGATTAATCTCCTCTGTCCATCAACCTCTCCCTTATATTCTCCTCTTTCAACTAGACACGTATTCTCCTCCTCCTCCTTCTCCTTTTCTCTACACTCTTCTTTTCTGGTACCAATGAGTCTACTATCTAATTCATTGACAATCAACCCATAACTAGCTACCAAGACAAAAGAGAAAAGAGAATTCACCATGAGTTTTCATTGTCAAGGAAACTGAAATTTCTTCCTCTTTATGCAGCTAGCTACCTTGTCTTTCTCAAACTAGTCATCTTGTTTAAGCTCTTTCGAAATAAATGGAAGTATGATTTGTATCATGAATATCAATTAGGGGACTTGGATTGCTAAGGTACAAGCTGGGTGTTGAGCTTGGTTTGCTTTTGCTTGGTTCTCTTAGCTGCTGATTTTGAAGGGTTGAGGTAGGGAAAACAAAACTTTCTTTATAGCTTAGATTCTAATCTAGTATGTGGAGTTGTATGATTATGCTTATCTTTGTTCATTTAAAATGCATAAGAATTAGCTTAGGTGTGGAGTTGTATGATTATGCTTATAGCCAGACATATTTTTTCCAGTAACCCATAATTCTTCTAATGAATTTCATCATGTATCAGTAGTATGTGAAAAAGACAGAAAACATGGATGGAGATGCTTTGGGGTTGCAATATTACATGAGCCCACCCCAAGGAAATCAATTTGAACTCTTCCGTGCACAAATATATAGACATATATTCATAAAAACTAACCTCATTTCCTGCTTCTCTGAGTGAATCATTGATTTATACTTTTTTGTTGTTCGATTGAAACTTCTATAGCCAAACCAAATTCTTGGCCGGATTACCACAACAGTTTTCTTCTGAACACTGGTCATGAAAGCTGCAGATTTATATATGATGACTAGCAAACAGGCACAGGCACCATAGTAATCGAGTGCATGACTATAAATGATACACATAAGCTAAAAGAGTATGCACTTAAGCTTGTGAATGAGACCAAAAGAAATTTAGGTAGTGAGCATTAGTAACACTGGAATTATCAGTTGCATGTGAATGAATAGACAAGTGTAAGCAAAAAGGAACTCTGAAATGGCAAAGCATAGTATTGTCAAAATAATGTATATGTAAATTAATGTGATAAGACGGTAAGAGTAATGTGGCAGACAATAGATGAAACTGCACACTTATTTTTTTACTTCATTACTCCATGCAGATGCTCCATTCACATACTTGGCAAATTTACCAACTGCACATATCCACATACATATGCTTGCCTAATGTAAGGAAACAGTTTTAATAATAGATTTTAAGAGAAGATGAAGGCAGAATTAGTAACAAGTGAATATTGGTAGTTTTCTTTTTGTAGCAAGCATATATTTTGAGCGTAATTTGTATTACATAGTTCTAAAGATTGAATTTTGTTTGTTTATTATTTCAGGGAAACATTCCAGACAGTTAGAGTGGTAGTTGAGTTTGGAAGACAGGTTCTGCTATTTAGAATTTTTTGGGTAACAGCCTATTTTTTTCCTCTAAATATTTCGTTACTTTGCATTCACATTATGATAGTGATTTCTTTGGGCATTTTCAGATTGGTTTGTATGATGTATGACAACAAACCGGTCTATCTCTAAGTGTCATAGAGATTATGAAGAGAATGCTCCAAACACCGCTATAAATATTGTGAAAACTTTCATGTCTAGCTTGGTAGATCTGTTATTGACTTTACAAACTGATACAAAACTTTTTGTTTGCATTTTAAAATCCACTTTGCTTTTCATTTTGTCTTTATTGTTATGTCGGTGATGAGGTGTGCTCTGATATGAATATGTGGTAATGATATTTGATTAATTTGCTGTTGAAATTGGATTTTGATTGCTTGTGATGTTGAAATTTAGGTAAAGGTGGAAGCTTTTTCGGCTACTTTAAATCTGGGGTGGGTGATACAATGAAATGTTTATTTATTTGTTGCTCTTAGTTTTCGAGTTAGTATAGGTCAACTAATTTGTTCAAATTGGATTGAGCTTATCGGTAAAAAAGGAATATGAGGTCTGCTAGCTCCTTCAACAGCAGCAAGCAATTAATGTCATTTTGAATGCATGGCCACAAGAAGCTAATGTAAAAAATTATTATAATCTGCATGGTTGCAAACTTGTAGATATATGGGTACAGAATGACACTGTGGGCAGAGCATTTAGGACTTGTTGAAGAATGTTTCAATCAGCCGGAGTCTTGAATGTGTTCAAAGGGTAAGGTCACTGGATGAGCAGAAATGGAGTCAATACTAGAGCTTCTGCAGGGTCCTTGTCCATCATGTGTAGGATCAATGGCTTAAGAGATCAAAAGACTGCTTATCATCTTTGCCTACAAGAGAGCTTCTGCAAGAACAAATGAAGGTGCATTAAAAGAAAGCAGGAGTAATCTATGTAGTTTAGGTCTTCCTAGCTAGAACATTTTACAAGTACAGACTCAATCTATGTTGTCCCTAGCTTGAATTATAAGGATTGTAGTACTGTTTCTATGGTCATATATTGAGCATTATTTCAGGAAAACGTTTATATGGATATTCTTCTTGTTGCCCAAGTTTCATTCATACAACACAACACATAACAATGTGTTGTATGACTATAAAAGAGTTCAAAATTAAGGCTTTTCCCACAACAATCATTGGTTGTTAGCCAATTTGATTCCGATATTCACACCACAGTTAACCAAATATAGTTGTTGTATGAACTAACAACCAACAACAAAAGAAAACAAAATTCTGTTGTGTGAGATTCATAACACACAACAGAAATAAAATGATCACTGTTGTCTGAGTAATCAACAGACAAGCGAGATAATTTTACTTCAGTTGTGTGTTACTTACCTCAGACAACAAATATTAAGTTATATCCGTTGTCTGTTATTAGTCTCAGACAACAAAGAATGAGTTATATCTGTTGTGTGTTATGAATCTCAGACAACGGAAAATTTCCTTTTCTGTTGTCTGACGGTGCCGCGGCATCCCCGCGCATGTCATGGCAGGCACATGCCTGTGCAGAATTCACACAACAGAAACAGGTATTCTGTTGAGCAAAGTATTGTCACACAACACTCGTTTAGACCACAGTGAAGTTGGTCATCACACAACACAAAATGTCTGTCGTCTGATTAACTTATTGTAGTAGTGTGGTGAGGTGATAAATGAATCTTGGTGAGGAGGAAAATGAATCTTGGTGAGGAGAAGAAATGGTGTGTTGGAGAAGAAGAGAGAGAGAGAGAGAGAGAGAGAGAGAGAGGGGGTAATGGGGTAGTCTGTGTCTCTCTGCGGCCGAGAGGAAGAGATGAATATATATGGCTGATTATACGCATTTATATGCGTATAATTATATCTAAAACACTATAAATAAGCAAATCCTCATGTCAATTAATATGTAATTAATCTATTTTTATTTACTGTGTAGAAAATAAGCGGAATTGCAGAAATGGAAGAAAATATTGCGAAATTGGAGTTTTCGAGAAAAAAATGAAATTATTGATGCGGTCAACCACGGTCAAAGTCAGAAAAGGAGCTGAATGAAATTATTCATAATTGTGCCCATGCACTTGAAATTATGAGGAGAGAAGGAAAATATATATATATATATATATATATATTTATATATATAAAGGGTTATTGTTTAATTAATCAATCATGATTGATTGATTAAACCAACAAGGAAATGGTGCACGTGTGTTTGGCTTCTGATGTTAGTGTGGCTTTTCTCTCACCACCATGTGCTAGACCACATCCATTTGCCCTTATGATTAATTAATCATGTCAGCCACATCCCATAGCCATATTCACGTTTTATGTTTAATTAAGTTGTTCAACTTGAGCCAATTAAAGGCTAAAACGTGGCAGACCACTTTCTCTACCTTCTCTCTTATTTTTCCCTGCAACCCAGACTTCATCCTTCAAATCTCTCCCAGCCACGTGTCCCTGACCCTTTTTCTGAACCAACATCAGCCACTCATCCAACCTTTTCCCTCCTCTCTCTTGAAGATATATATCCCACGACCTATTCTCCTCTTGGGGGTAACCACAGAGCAGTAGCCGCACCAGAAAACCAAAAACAGAGGCAGCCCCTTTGGGCTGCTCTCTTTTCTCATTCTCTTCTCCTATCCTCTCCTCCTCCCTTTTCATTTTCTTTAGTTTCTTTAGTTTTATTTTGGAAATTTTGAAAGACTCACTCAAGGCTTTAAGGGAATCATCATCAAGAGTACCACACCTCTATTTTGGGTAGTTGGGTGAAGAAATTGTTTGGTTCATACTAGCTCATAGCTAGAAGTGACCAAGCTAATTCTCTCATCTCTTCCTTATTATCTATTCCATAATTTTATTTGCTATTGATGATGTATTTAACTATGGATAGTGAGTAGTTCAATTTTGGGAGTTAGGGTTGTGAAGCCCTAACTCATCTTGTATAAATATTGATGCTTTAATTTTAATAAATGCAATTTTCATTGTGTATGCTTTAAATCCGAATTTATTGGTCCTTAGAAGCATGTTTCTAGGCTTTGTCACCCTTTGAAATTATGTTGTGGGCAATTGTGATGAATGGATTGATAAATTGACAACTTATTGGTCTTGTTGCATCTAGGATTTAAGTGTGGTAACCATTAGCTAGCTTAATTGTAGCTAAGCTTGCTTGGGTCTCTATTATCTTGCACTCTAGGCCTCTAATTTAGGATATTGCGGCCTTAACCGGCGTAATGCCCAAATTAGAGAGTTGATTGTGGCCCTAACCGGCATAATCGATACACCGAAAGGATAATTGGTTTAGTAGCCTTAACCGGTACTAGATACGAGACTTGACACATATAGGAAATGCATGCATTTGTAAAATTGGCATTGATATTTACAAGATAGTTAGTGTGAATCACCCAACACTCCCATATTCCCATTAATTTGAAAACCCAAATTTAATTTTCTAGTTCGTTAATTAGTTGTTTAGTTTACTTTTCGGTTGCGTTTAGTTTAATTAATTCACAATTCAAAACTTCCTACAATTTTCGACTCATTTGTTTATATCCACCACTAGGCTCTTAGTTTTGATTAGGCTTTGGTGAAAACCAAAGCCGAGCATTGCTAAGGCTTGGTGCCTTAGATTAACTTTTTTATTTATTTTCTTTTTCTTTTCTTTGTTTGCTAAGTGTCTTTATTTCCGATTACCCAAGGATTGTGGGTTAGCCACTAATCCCCGTGGTACGATAAACTTTGGGCATAATATTTCCCTATCTTGACAATGATACGTACGCTTGCGTAAATGTGTATCAAGTCAATGGCGCCGTTGCCGGGGATCGAACCCGGGTCACCCGCGTGACAGGCGGGAATACTTACCACTATACTACAACGACCATGGTTCCCGAAGCATATCCTCATGAGCAAGCGTATGAGTCTAGGAAGCCTTCTCTTGAAGAATTGCTAGCTCAATTGCAAGCTTCCCAAGCCCAATTGCAAGCCTCACAAGCTCAATTGCAAGCTTCTCAAGAAATGCTTGCACATTCCAATGAGCAACTTGAGACTAGTCTTGCACAAGAGCCACCCTTCACCATTTATGAGCATGAATCTTTCTTTGACCAAGTGGAGCCTATTTCAAGAGAAGAAGTGTATATCGAGCATCTTGAGCAAGAATCCTTTATGCAAGTTGAAAATGATGATAGTGATGTTGATGTACAAGAAATTGAGGTTGGTTATGAAAGTTTCAATGCAAGTGGGGTGAGAGACTACACTTCGGAGGAACCGGTGCAATATTGGAAATCTAATCTTCACAATGAAGAGGAGGTATATGAAGTTGATTCCAAAGAAGAGGATAGCTTGTCTAGTGAGGAAGATGTGGAGCTTGAAGAATTACACCATGATCCCTTAATCGTTGAGGTCGATATTCCCAAAGAGAAAGAGAGTCATTCAATACCTTGTGATGATGAAGAAATTGAAGAGCCAAGGACTTTCTCTCCTCCCACATCCACGGAAATCCATCATGAACTTCCTAAGGTGGATTGTAGAATATTGAGCACTTACATTCTTAATGAGAGGATTGAGATCAAGGTACTTTCACCTCTCAATCCACCATTAAGTGGTCAATGTTTCTACAATGAGGTGATGGATTGGAAAGGAAATGAAGCACTTGCACTCACCCTTTCCCATCACTCTCAAGAGCTTCAACCACCTATTGTTCCTATGAGCATCATTTCTAATCCACTTAAGAAGGAGAAGGCAAGGTTGGCTCCTAGAAGAAAAATTGAGAAGAGGGGGAATACTAAAAAGCTACACTTTTGGCCACCAATTGGAGTATTCTTAGGTAGTTCTTGGTCTTGTCTCTATGACACATCGATGAGTCCCTTAGCCCCAAACAATAGGGTGGTCGTACTTGAGAAGTATCCACCTTGACAACGATCATGTTCTATAGACCGGCTTGGGGTCTTTAAAAACAAGCGCTTCTAGGGAGGCAACCCTAGGTGGTTTTGAAATTTCCTGGTTTATTTTTCATCAATAAGGCTATTTGGCCATCTTTTTGGAGGATGGGAGGTGTCCGGAGTTTGAAATGTGGAGAAAGAATGAATGTGGCGGTGAGCAGTTTCTGTCCTGAAAATTCAGTTGAATTTGGGTGACTATCGCTTCCATTCTACATGCTATTTTCAGCTGAAATTTTCTGGAGCTATTCTTCTAGATGTCTGCTATCTTGTGCCAAAATTTGAGCCATTTTGAGTCTCTGGAACTTCAATTATTTGGTGGTCAATATGTGAAGGTCAAAACAGAGACAGCTACTGTAGAGTCACTTTGGGAAGCTACACCTTCTACATCCCAAGCAATTTGGAGCTAAAATTTTTCAGAGATGTGTCTACATATGTCTTCTATATACAGGAGAAACAGTTTTTTATTTGAACCTTCATAGCTTCAGATATAGTGCTCCAAGTAACAGAGGTCAGAAGCAGGGCACAGCAGAAACTGCAGAACAGATCAATGAGTTTGGAGGCCAACGATTTTTGACTCATTATTGATTTTTAAGTGAAATTTTAACTGAAGGTAGATTCATGAGTCTAGTTTTATATCTAGTTGGTCTCACCCTCTTTTCACCTCTGGAGCTTCATAAATTGCAGTTTTGGTGACTGAGGGTCAGCAGAAAACTTCATGACAGATTAGCAAGTTTGACCAGCTTTAATTTGCATTTCAATTAGAGATAGGTGGCTAACTTTATATGGATAGAAAGCTTTCTGAGTCTACTTTCCATTTAAAGTAGCCTCACCTGATTATCACTTTCTGAGTATGAGATATGGGCATTTGAAGACAGAAAGGTCATTGCTGGAAGTTTTCTGCACTCACTAGTTTTGTTCACTCGGGTTGGTTGGACTTCTTTGCACTTCATTTCATCTTTGAAGGATAATCTATGGGCAGTTGTGGAGTGTGTTGGATGTATTCAAGGCCATGATCTTAATGGAGGACCTTGGTCCTTATTCTTTGAAGTGGTTGTTGTGTGACGCATTGCTCTTTGGACACTATACATTTCTCAATGGAGTTGATCTTTCATGAGCACCTAGAGCTAGCTTGGAGCATACGTTAAGGAAGTCAAGGTCGTGTGCCTTGAGGTTGGTGCCTTATATTTGTCTTCTCCGAAGGTCGTGAGCAATGGAGGGTCAACAAAGGGGGTTTTCGCATCTCTTCTCCGCATTTAGATTTCCATTTTCGTAGTTAAATTTTGTGCCTTCGCCCGGAATTCACTCTCATGCCTAAGTCCAACATGGATTTAGCTTTCAAGCTCACTTTACAATATTGAGGACAATGTTGGTTTTAAGTGTGGGGGTGAGGGCTCGGGCGCCCTATCAAAAAAAAAAAAAAAGATTAGCTTTTTGTAATTATATTTTAGTGGTTAATGCCTTTTCCAACCCCAATGACGAGCCATGGACTTAACTTGTTATGATTGTGGATAGATTGAGCATGATCTAGGACTATGAATTTGTTTTGTGATTAAGTGTATATGTGATCTATGCTTGACTATATGTGTGCACATAGCCTATGGTTAGGTTGGTTCATCATAATTAGAGAAGCATATAGATGATTTGATTGACTTGCATGCCCTTATTTGTGAGCTTTTGTGCCTATATCTATAGTGTATGCATCGTTCATTCACTTATTCTTTCATGTGTGTACAATTTCATGACAATGCGTATCTAGAACTTGCTTGAGACCTCTCAAGGCTACTTTTAGCTTGCGACATGATAGAAAGGATGGAGGCATTAGGACTATATACCACCATGGCCAAAGAAGCATGTGCCCAAAAATATTTATCACTAGATTGCCACTTTGAGCCTATTTATAATTTAGCCTTTTTGTTCATTACCACCACAAATTCCTACCTAGCCTATACACTTTTATCCTACCCTTCCATGGTAGTTGGTGAAGCGATTCGAGAGAATGACTTTATGTTTGAGTGCTTCAAAAGAAAAGAAAAAGTCAAAAGTGTGAGGTTACAACAGAATAAGTGTGGGGATGAGTGATTTGTATAAAGAAAGAAAGTTCAAGGAAAAGAAAAAAAAAAAGTAAGAAAGTTGTGTAAAGAAAAAAAGGAGTATTACGTAGAAAAAAAAAGAGTTGTGAAAATAAAAAGAAAGTTGAAGGAAAAAAGGAAAAGAAAAAAAAAAAAAAAGTTGTCTTGAAAAAAAAAAAGAAAAAGTATAACATAGTTTAGTTAGCGGGTTGTACATTGGGATTATAGCGAGTGATTTAGCATTCGAAAGCAAAAGTCTTAAATCTCTACAAGAGAGAGTTGCTTCACCGATTTCTATGGACTTTGTATTTCCTTATCCTTCATTTCTATTAGCCACTTGCCCTTAGCCCCATTACAACCAAATAAAAGACCTCTTGATCTTGAATGTTGTGGGTTACCTAGCGGAGATGAGATCGAAGAGCAAGCATATGGCGGTGCGTGTTGTGAAATTGCTTTTGAGTGAACACATATAGCCCCTAAACACTTGAGCGGTAATATTTAGTGAACCTATGTGAGTTTAGTGGGTTATATCGGGTCTTCTATATGCCTATTTGATTGTGGTGGATTAATTTGACACATGGTCAACACATGCATATACTTGAGCATTTCTCAAATGTGCATCTTAATTGCCTTACAAATTCATAAATCTTATGTTGTGCTTCGTCAACCTCACGGTCATATACATAATTAGTTCTCCGAGGGTTATGGTTGGAAAGGCTAATACCGCACTTTCTTTATGTTTGAGGATATATGCTTGAGTCAATAGATTTTTGGTTATTAATTTACATTTAGTTTGCTTGGGGACAAGCAAAGTTCAAGTGTGGGGGTGTGATTATACGCATTTACATGCGTATAATTATATCTAAAACACTATAAATAAGCAAATCCTCATGTCAATTAATATGTAATTAATCTATTTTTATTTACTGTGTAGAAAATAAGCGGAATTGCAGAAATGGAAGAAAATATTGCGAAATTGGAGTTTTCGAGAAAAAAATGAAATTATTGATGCGGTCAACCACGGTCAAAGTCAGAAAAGGAGCTGAATGAAATTATTCATAATTGTGCCCATGCACTTGAAATTATGAGGAGAGAAGGAAAATATATATATATATATATATATATATTTATATATATAAAGGGTTATTGTTTAATTAATCAATCATGATTGATTGATTAAACCAACAAGGAAATGGTGCACGTGTGTTTGGCTTCTGATGTTAGTGTGGCTTTTCTCTCACCACCATGTGCTAGACCACATCCATTTGCCCTTATGATTAATTAATCATGTCAGCCACATCCCATAGCCATATTCACGTTTTATGTTTAATTAAGTTGTTCAACTTGAGCCAATTAAAGGCTAAAACGTGGCAGACCACTTTCTCTACCTTCTCTCTTATTTTTCCCTGCAACCCAGACTTCATCCTTCAAATCTCTCCCAGCCACGTGTCCCTGACCCTTTTTCTGAACCAACATCAGCCACTCATCCAACCTTTTCCCTCCTCTCTCTTGAAGATATATATTCCACGACCTATTCTCCTCTTGGGGGTAACCACAGAGCAGTAGCCGCACCAGAAAACCAAAAACAGAGGCAGCCCCTTTGGGCTGCTCTCTTTTCTCATTCTCTTCTCCTATCCTCTCCTCCTCCCTTTTCATTTTCTTTAGTTTCTTTAGTTTTATTTTGGGAATTTTGAAAGACTCACTCAAGGCTTTAAGGGAATCATCATCAAGAGTACCACACCTCTATTTTGGGTAGTTGGGTGAAGAAATTATTTGGTTCATACTAGCTCATAGCTAGAAGTGACCAAGCTAATTCTCCCATCTCTTCCTTATTATCTATTCCATAATTTTATTTGCTATTGATGATGTATTTAACTATGGATAGTGAGTAGTTCAATTTTGGGAGTTAGGGTTGTGAAGCCCTAACTCATCTTGTATAAATATTGATGCTTTAATTTTAATAAATGCAATTTTCATTGTGTATGCTTTAAATCCGAATTTATTGGTCCTTAGAAGCATGTTTCTAGGCTTTGTCACCCTTTGAAATTATGTTGTGGGCAATTGTGATGAATGGATTGATAAATTGACAACTTATTGGTCTTGTTGCATCTAGGATTTAAGTGTGGTAACCATTAGCTAGCTTAATTGTAGCTAAGCTTGCTTGGGTCTCTATTATCTTGCACTCTAGGCCTCTAATTTAGGATATTGCGGCCTTAACCGGCGTAATGCCCAAATTAGAGAGTTGATTGTGGCCCTAACCGGCATAATCGATACACCGAAAGGATAATTGGTTTAGTAGCCTTGACCGGTACTAGATACGGGACTTGACACATATAGGAAATGCATGCATTTATGAAATTGGCACCGATATTTGCAAGATAGTTAGTGTGAATCACCCGACACTCTCATATTCCCATTAATTTGAAAATCCAAATTTAATTTCTTGCTTGATAATTAGTTGTTTGCTTTTATTTTAGTTTGCATTTAATTTCGTTAATTCCCAATTCAAAACTCCCAAACAACATTCTACCTTCCATTGTGCATAACTCATTAGGGCTACAAGTTAGTGGCTTTGATTAGGCTTAGTGTGAGCTAAGCCGAGCATTGCCGAGGCTTGGTGCCTTGTGACTATTTTATTTTACTTTATTTTATTTTTATTTTTACTTTTTCATTGTATGCTTTTGAGTCACTCTAGCGCCAATTACCTCGGTTAGGTCCAACACCTAATCCCCGAGGTACGATAATCAAGGTTTTAATATTTCCCTTACTTGACAACGATTCGTACGCTTGCGAAGAGTTTATGAACCAAGTCAATGGCCTAGGGCAGTTGTTCACGTGAGAGCTAGAAAAAGATAAGAACTGCCACGTGGTAGCATTTAACTGGCTGAAGCAATTAAGTTTAATTGCTTGCTGCACATGAACGTGAAGGGTGATGGGCTGATGGCTTAAGCAGCTTAACTACATTAATTAATCATATTAATGATTAAAAATTAATCAAATCAATGATATAGGGCCTCAATGAGGCCTAAGATTTATGGCCTCAAATCCTAGGTGTCATGTCATGTAAGCAAATACTAATTTTATTTTCCATTTCACATAATATATCTTGCCACATCATACTATTGCAACACCAACTTTACCCTTTTATATTTCCTTTTAGATGTTAGGGGTGAATCAATTACATTAATGAATTTAATTAGGTGACGAAAAAAAAATCACCTATTAATTATGCATTAATTTAAGAGATATGTCTACAAATTCTTTAACCAATATTTTTCTTCATTTATTTAAATTCTTTCCTATAATTTTTCTTTCCAAATAGCATAAATATATTGAATTAGGTGTCAAGAAATAGGTAATAACTTTATTGATTAATTTCATCCAAAAAAATAGCATTAATAAATTGAATTTGGAAAATACATATGTCTAAATTAAGAGGTAAGAAAAAAAATTTCATGTTAGTAGCATTCATTAATTATCATCTACAATCTAAATATAAGGAAAATAAACAAACAGAAAATAACAAACTAAAATATAACGTTTAAACCCTAGCTACATAAAGAGAAGAGAATGAACATAAGAACATATATAATGATATAACTATGTATTTTTCACATTATATTTTCAAAATTTACAGAAACGCAACAAAGGTTGAACTCATATACATGTATTATGCAAATCTATTGATCAAATGTATGTGCAAATCTATTGATTGAATTACATGAAATTTTTTCTATTCTTGACATTGTTATTTAAATCTAAGCATAAGTGTAATGAAAAGAAAAGAAAAAAAGACAAAGTAATTTTTTCTTTTAGAAAAAAAAATACAAATAACTTGGAGTCATTAGATTTTGGAAGGCTAAAATTGTATTTTTCTCAAGAATTACATTGCATGATTTGACAAATAGGTGATGTGTGTAGGTGACATGGCATGACACCTAATATTGAGGCCATAAATCTTAGGCCTCATTGAGGCCACAAATCATTTTCCTTAACATAATTCTCTCATTTCATTTTTTCTTCTTCTTCTCATTCCTTTTCTCTTCTCCATATACTTTCGCCCATACTATTTAAGGCACTTGGATTCCGCTTCCGTGATTGGCATTGACATGGTTGGCCCGTATTGACAATTTTGTCCTTTTGTTAGGAACTCCAACTAGCTCCATTTTCGCATCAATTTCTCATAATTTCCGTAATTCCGCTTATTTTCTGCAAAACAAATAAAATTGGATTAACTACATTATAATTGGCTCAACTGCTCAAGTATTAGCTTATTTCTAGTATTTTGGATATAATTACATGCATAAAAATGCGTGTAATCAGCGGCCCATAAGAAAAAGGGGCTGACGCAGCCCACTGCAGAAAAAGAAGGAAAAAAAAAAGGAGAGACCAGCCCAGAGGAAGTCAAGGCCCAGCCCATCCATCCACGTCAGCCAGCCAGTCAGCACGCCACGTCACACTGCCACGTCAGCAACCGGACACCAGTGCCACGTTAATAGAGGACCACAGTGCCACATCAGCACCGGTCAATTTGGTTGACCGTTTCAAGTCAACTTTCCTGCTACTTTTCCTGTCAACTTTCCGGCGACTTTCCGGGGACTTTTTAGGCGACTTTTTCCTATCAAATTTTTCGGCTACCTATTTAAAGGTATTTTTTACTAAAAGTTTCCGTTTTTGAAATTTTTATTTCTTTTCTTTTCTTTTTCTCGGGGACTTGTAAACTCCCTTCTTCTACCCCCTTTCTTCATTATAGGGGAGACCTAATTAAGTCAAACTTTGGGGGTTCGTGCCCACTCCAAGCTTGGTGCTTGTTGAGATCTCCAAACTTAGAGTTTGTAAAAAATTTATGATCGACCACTTACGTCATTGTTTCGATATAATTCAATACCTCTTGGAATTGAATTTATTGGAAGCGATTACGCTCATAAATTCCTAATTTCTTAGAAGCGATTACGCTCAGAAATTCATAATTTCTTGGGAGCTACTACGCTCAGAAATTTTATATGTTTTTTGTGGTAGCCTTTTACGCTCCGAAGCTAACCATAATTTCTTGTTCTCTTCCAGGATGACTAGCCTGAACAAATTGGACTTTGCTCCATTGGGAACAACTAGCTCTAGATATCACAGGTGGGTTCGGGATGTCCGCCAGCATCTCAAGGCCGATGGAATCCAGGATATGATTCTCAAGCCTAGTCAGGACGTGCTAACTGTTGAGCAAGCTCAAGCTTTGGAAGCAAATAGAGTAGCCTTAAAGGCAAATAAGACGAAAGCCATCATCATAATGACTCATCATATGAATGAAGAAGACCCCAGAAGGCTGTGGGTTTCACTCGAAGAAAGATTTGGCAACATCCGTGACTCCCTGCTTCCTGACCTAGAAGTGAGATGGCATACCCTCCGCTTCTGTGGTTTCAAGTCAGTTCTTGACTACAACTCAGAAGCTCTTCGCATTAAATTGTGGTTAAACTTGAGGTCGATAAGGTAAGCCATTTTTCTTTCGTGGGTTGGATGTGAAGATTTGAGTTGCAATCTTTGAGTTGAGTTTGGTTTTCAGCTGCATTTGGTAGTTTCAAAGTGGAAATTTGCTTGGTTTTGCTCTTTTTCTTTCATGGGTACTTTCAATGGTGTCTAGAGAGCTGTTGAATTCATGTATTGGGTTGGTTTCGAGTAGTTGATTAGCTGTTATTTCCTCATTTGTTTAGTACCAATGAAATTGATCACGAAACTAAGGTACTGGTGGTAGCAGTATCAGGCTTAATCTGGATGTTCAGTGAGGCTCTTCTTTTCAATCTCTTGATAAACTAAAATTTTCGTTAAATGTATTTTGGTTTGGATAATTTGGATGTTATTAAGTTGGTTTAAGTGCTGATTTCGAGGTAATTTAGATGAGTTGAAGGATTTTTTATGGCCCAATTATGAAATGTTGTGGATGCTGTTATGGCTATCAAAGCCTATGATATACTGATATTGTCACACCCCTGATTTTTAACACAATAAAAATCGATATATAATCTCATATAATGCATGAACGTTCAGTCATCAATATCAAATACCTGGAAACTTTTTCCCCTTAAACTACACACATATTGATTCCCTGAACCTACTATGTCAATATTGACCCGCTCCACAGAGTCATATATTACATAAGCTTACGAATTAAATTGTCAACAACAAAATAAAATGTGAGTACTCCTCAGAGTTTACTACATAGCGGAAGTCATACAATGGCAAAGCCAACAAAATTTGCTTCCTACCTGTTCTGTTACCAACCAGCTACCTCAGCTTCAGCTACGATTTCCCCGACCTACAAGATTAACCCCTACACCATTTGAATGGTGCACCGGGTTGTCACATAACAAACCCGGTAAGCTTTTGCAAGCCCGTATGAGTAACTCAAAACAACTCACACCAAAGCAAGGGATAAAACCCACGCAAATCACGAAATAAGGAAAGCAACTCACACCTTGTTTTCCTTAGAAACACGCAACATAGAAACAACTCACTCCTTGGTTTCTATCAATCGTATCATAGAAAGCAACTCACAACAAAACATTTCAGTCCAACCTGGACAAAACAACAAATCGGTCCAACCTGGACAAAATATCAATGCACCTCAATCATATCTATCGTTAACCTAACAAATAGAAAATGATTCACAAGTCTCCCCGGACATTTAAAAGAAAGAATCCCCAAAACTCCCTTTTAAAAACACGCACTCATGAGCATCAGATAGCTCCCCGCTACCCCCCATGATATACCATAGCAACATACTACAACTCTAACTGATCGTAACCACTCGCCCGGCTCAAAGGCGTGATTCCTGATTTCTTGCCTTGGTCACCATCTGCGACCTATCACCATCTGTGACATGATTTTTAGACCCCGTCTGGTCTTAGAATCAAACATTAAGTAAGTCGCACCCGACCAAAAACGTTACAAACATCTAATTTCGGCTTTCCCCATCTCAGCTCACCATCTGTGGCTCTTAGTACAAGGACCAATACATTTAAAATGAGTCACGCTTGACTCAATATGTAACATCAAACTCAATACTTTTCAAATAATAAAAAACATCTTTTTCCACAATATTATTTCCTGAAAAGTAGCCTTCAACAATAATATGAACATCATGCATATTATTCCATCACACATCACTCACAAGAATATATATATATATATATATATATATATCATGTAAATATATATACATAGTCATTCGCTCAGGAATGCTACTAATACCAACTATAGTTTGCAATTAAACAAATAACGCCAAAACAATAATGGTACTCCGTTCATAAATGAACCTTGTGAGATTACTTACCTCGAAACTCCCGCTGCGTCTTTAATAAAGAACAAAGCAGCCAAACTGCAAAACAACCGTCCAAGGATACTTCGTTAAGTACCTAATCACAATCGGTTTCCACTTAGTAACAATTCACAAATGATTTAAGTCCGAAACCCCTGTTTTGAACTAAAATCCCCAAAGTGACGCCAATCGAGGTAAAACCACATCTTAGACTACCCAATGTCTTCAGAATACTTCTACGATCGATATGCCAAAATCACAAGTCGATCAGACGCTCAAATCCTCACGGATTGAATCATCAAACGGTCCGAAACCGTAAAAATCACAATATATTCATACTATCTCCAAAAATTGCTTATTATATATCAAAACGCTTGTATCGACGAGTAGATGATATATAAAACCATAAACCATCCATTACATGGACAGAAGGCTGCCAAAACGCTGCCACAGTCGGTGGTGCAACCACCACCGGCCAAAACTCAAAACTAGATTAACCCAACCATCCAAAATGTTAAGAACACCAAATAGATCAACTTTAATACCTGGAGTTCAAGCCAACATAGCCTAGATCGCCGCCTATTGCCTCCACAAGCCGTTGTGAACTGGTCACTTTGAGTTGATCTGATTCCAACGTGAATCGATCAAAACAAACACCATGGATCGCTCAGGAAGGCTCTTACGAACTCACCACTGGAACCATGAAGTCACAACGTCGCCAGAGCTACATTTTCCAACCGGGTTAGAAAACACCAAACTGCGCCGCCTTGCTGAGCTGCACACGGTGGATATAGCCGCTAGAGGATGCCACAGAGACGACCGGACGGAGGAGATGAACTGATCTGGAAAGTTTCGTCACCGGAGACCATCAGAGCTCTCCGGAAAAGCCTGGTCTGATCTCCCTGATCCGGGTCGGGTCAATAGAAAAACAGGAGAGAGAACAGAGGATTTCTAAGTTTCTGGAAATGGAAACTTACCGAAATGAAAATAGTAACTTTCCCGAAAGGGAAACCCCTATATATAGTAAATTTTCAAATTTTCGAACACTCATAACTTTCTCATACGAACTCCGATTTTCGCGTTCCACATATCCACAAACTTGTATAGACGTGCTCTACAACTTTCATGAAGGAAGTTTTCAGAGAATCTCAACATATCAAAATTCAACCTTGAACCCCCCCTAAATCCACACTTTTCGAATAAAAATTCGTCCGAAACACTTCCGCTCCGCCCACGAGCCACGAAACCATCCAATAACCACAATTTAGATTCAGAAAAATCCTCGAAAAATAAATACGAATTTCTGGGGCATCACAGCTACCACCAGTACCGCAAATCCAGGAATTAGATGCACATCTTCCAACACCCTTGCTTGCTTGCTTCTTTAACCCATTTCAGCAAAAAAAAACTATTTCCATTTTGTTTCCCTGCAATTACAATTCACAGACCATAAGGTAATTGCTTGTTTCTTTATTCCATTTCAGCAATTTCTACTAGTTCCTCAACTTTAGCTTGATTGCTTGCTCATAGTTGAGATTCTAATGAAAACCTTTTTGTTTCAATACCTCTGTATAGAAACTATATCATTTTCTTGAATCTCTCTCTCTCTCTTAGTGGCTTCTACTATCTTGGTTATATATAATTCCCATTCTTCACAAATTCTAGTTCTACGCATTCACATCATTATTAATGAGCAAGATTGCGATGGTTTTTCTTGGTATAGGTGACTATGAGGAAAAGTGTCTGTACCTTTAATCCAAAAACCCATGTGTCTCCCAAGGCTATAATGATTATCTATCCATCTCCTATTGCAGTTTTGGAACTTACCCCATTTTGGGTTATGGCTTTTTGTTGTTCTGGCTTTTGGTTTTGTTATATCAATGTTCTTATCTTGCTATATGTGAGACTTGAGATACACACACATTGAAAACCTCGTTATGCATAATATGTTTCTTGTTTTGTTTACTAGTAATGCCAATTTCATATCTCAGCTACTTTGCTATTACCTTTAAAAATTCATTGTTTTGATGCTCTATATTATATGTATATGTTTTGTTTAGATTAGTGATGTTATTAATTGTTTGGCTCCAAAACCAGCTGGTGTGCAAACAGTCTCTTTTGGGCGAGTGGTTGCGCAGGCGTGCCAGCACCGCGGGGTGCAGTCGTTGGGGTAGTCCCGTGACCTGACTTCTTCTTCAAGGGCTGTGGACGAGGAGAGCACCAACCTCGTCACAGGGTTCTTTTCTTGCCTTTCGGAAAAAGACTTCTTTACCTTACGCGGGTAAGGGCTTTGGTTGTGATCTCTTTGCGTTCACTGAATCGATACTTAGTGTTGTAGACTAAGCAGAGCAATTACTGGGAAGTTGAGAGAAGCACGGGTTTGCTAAAGCGTGACTCTAGCTTCGCTGGGTTGCGAGGGCGTTACCCTTGCTTCGCTGGAAGTAACAGTGGCGGTTGTGCTCGCAGTCGGCTCCTGGGGAGACTGGGACTGGAAGTACGGTCGCCGGGTTGATCTGGTGAAGCTGACAGTCGGCTCGCAAGGAGACTAGGACTGGCGGGCGGTCACCAGGTTTCAACGGGGTTGAAGGTTTGCTCCGGGGAGGCTTTGTAATCGCTAGGATTGATTGATTCGAGAGAGAGAGCCCTTCTGTATCGTCTTTACCCTCTATATATAGGCTACTGCAGATTCACTTTCCTAATAAGAATGAAATACTATATTTTGGGCCACAGTTATTGGCCTTGCATCAAATCAAAACTCTTAATAGTATTGATATAATTGTGGGTGATAACTATCCACTTCTGCCGTCGCTAGAATATAGGTAAAGATTAATTGCCTCTTAGAATCCTAGATGTGATCGCTGGATGCGAGCAGTAGGATACGCACGTATTAATTGCAAATATATCTTCACGCCCTCACGAGCGCTCATATCTTCATGCAATTAAGGATGATATCTCCTTATGAAACACGGGATGAGCAACATCACAACCCAAATCCGTGTAGTCTCATTTTTGGGCCGTAGGTTTCGGCCCACTAGCTCAGACCCACTAAAGGATTTCGCCAAAATTACTTTTGGGCTCAAACATTGCCCCCCAGGCCCCGAAATCAGGCCTGCTAAAATGCAACTGATTGAAGGGGACTTAGAAAGACGTGTCGGTCGCTTGAAACGATGCCATTAATAAGGGTCGCGTCCCTTCATTTGCGAAACGCCTTCTGTCGCATCGTTTCCCTCACAAAATTCTTTATTTAAACGCACAGCCGCAACCCTGTCACATCAGACACTCCTTCAAACTCTAAACCTAGAAAAACCCATCTCTGCTCCATTTTCTTTGCAAACGATCCAGAAATGGCTCCCCCTAAGAAAATCATCATCGATCAGGAAGAAGAATTGAACGAAACGGCTGCTCGGATCTGGGGCACCAGTATCGGTGCTCGCATTCATCTAGAGACCACTATTCACCGACCCCTACTCCTTCGTTTTTCCGATCACCACACCGGGTTAGGCCCAGCACCGCAAGGTGTTATCCCAGATGATGCCATCGCCATGTACGGTCTTCCTGTCCGACGACCCATTCTAGTCCTCCGAAGGACTCCCGGAGACTTTAGCGGTTGGGGTGTCCAAAACCATCGAGCCAAGATAGGGAATTGGCCATCCTCCATTAGTGCACAGGAGATTTCTTGGTATCGCGAGGCGCGGGCGCGAGATCTAGGTCGCTGGAATGCTGCAGGTATCACCCACACTATTGATCTGTGCTTCCATCTTCCTCGCGGTGGTAATTGCTCGCCACTCGCTGCTTTCCTCTGTTTCTGGAATACCGCAACCAATACATTTGACTTCAGATTTGGTCAAATGAGCATTACTCTGTTGGACATCCTCGCCATCACTGGCCTTCCCATCGATGGCGAGCCATATGTGCATGGTCAATTTGACTCTATTGATTTCACTTTGACCATGGCCCAGCAAGGCCGCAGCGCTCATAGTGGTTCATACCCAAGATGGCTGGCATATCGGGAACACAATGCGACCGGAGGAATTGCCTTCCTTGAATATTGGCTCTGTAAATTCATATTCTGCACCTCCTCCTGCAAGCCCACTGGCACCTGGACCTATTTAGCAACGGCCCTCTACAACGGCCGCAACATCGGGCTCGGACAACCGGTCCTGGGCGCCATCTATCGCATGCTGTACCAAGCGACGATGCATCCCTTTGAGATCAACATTTCCGGACCCTTCTGGATTTTGGACCTCTGGATCCAGACCTACTTCCCATTCTTCCGCCGTGAAGATATCCCGCAGTCCCCGCCGGCCGATCAATTGTTAGGTCGATGGTTTTGCCGCGAAGACAAGTACTCATCTCCCCCTTATTCTGAGTGCTTTTCTTATCTGTATTTGTTAGATGACATGCCATACTGTGATTTAATTTTGGGAAGAAGATTCCCTTCTGTACTACAATATGGCTTCCTTCCTGGCGATCCTCGTTATTCCGACCGCGCTCGCCTGGCGTTCTACCGCGCCATCTCCTGTTCAGACATCCGGATTGCCGCCGAGGAACTCAGCTATGAGCTCTATGCTCCTAATCATTTCGCCCGCCAATTTGGCCTTGTCCAATTGGTACCAGTCCCTCTGTATGATGCCTGGAATTATAACACTTCCTGGCGAAGATTCGGTCCACCTTCCGGACCCCCACCGGCACAAAGTATGCTCGCGCTGGTCGACCTTCCCGATTGGCCCAAAACCTTGATGCTGTAGACGGAACCGAAGAAGGGTATGAGATTTGGTGGAGAGAAGTCTCTGTCAACTGCTGGACTCAACCAGATGACGAACTCTTCGCTACTCTCTTTGGCGAGCTCAGGAAACCATACCCCGCCGATATTGAAGTGCTCGCTCGCTTTTCTGAAGACGCCAACATGCCTCGACCCCTCTAAGTGGTCAGACCTACGCGAGCTCCTCGCCCGGCCCAGGCCGGCATCGTAATTCGTGAACCACCTCCAGAAGTAAGTACTGCAACTCTAATCTCTGCAAACTCCTTCATTGTTTCCTCCTTTACTCATATTTGTTTGCATTAGGGGAGTGCGCCGCGCCCTGGCCACCCCACAAACAATGCTTCACCGGCCGCTGGACAAACTGGAAAACAGAAGGCAGTACTTGCTGAGGCTACAGCTGAGGATTCTGCTTCTTCTTCTGATGACGACGATCCACAAACCATAAGAAATCTTTGTCTTCAAGACCAACTTTGTGAGTTAAATGCTAACCTCTTGCTTCTCACAGGTTATGGCTGCTATAGCCCGCAAGCGTAGTCGCTCAGATACTCATGCTGATCCCTGGGAAGGAGATGAACCAATGGCTGACCGGCTGGTAAGAGGCAAGGAGCCTATGTTAGAAATTATCCCTATTTCTGCCCATATTTCACACCCTTCTCCTTTACAGGTTCGTCGCAGGTCATCTACATATGCTGGGGAAGGCTCTTCAGCTGCCACTCAAGGAACAACTGCTTCGCTAGCGCCAACACCTGTGGGACCTGAAAATCTTCCACCTCCTGTCAGCACTGATGGCGGCTCAGCCTCTATTCCTATGCAGATCATAGAGGATAGTTCCGATGAAACGGAAGAGACTGCACCCCTTTCGGATGCACCACATGAGGATCCGATCGCTACACAACCACCAGCGCTCGCGTCACCTAATCGCAATCCTGATGAGGAAGCTCAAGAACCCGCGCCAGTAAATGTCTCAGACGAGGGCCCTGTCGCAGAGGTACTCTTAGTTGAAAATTGGTGCCTTAGTTCTTGTTCTTCATTGTATACCTGACCGTCTTTCCTCATTGCAGAGTGACGTCCCCGCTGAGGAGGTCGCTGTCGCTGACCCTGCTGAGCCCGCTGATGAAGGCATGACGAATCAAGAACCTGCCCCCCAGGTTCCAGAAATAGGTGCTGATATAAATGCAGTACCAGAACAAGTTGCGGCCCCATCGTCGAGCCTCAAGTAGGCCCTGCTGCTGCTGCCGCTGATGAAGATATCATCGCTGAAGTTCCTCCTCCTGAGCCTCCTAATAGGCTTGTTCACGTACTCGAAGTGGCTCCTCCAGGGGTCGCAAATGAAGCGAGGGACAATCTGCAGCGACTCCTGGGTCCTGACATTTTACTGCCGGGCGCAGCTGCCAGAGCTCAAGAATATCTGATGGTACTTCGCCGCGAACGTACCATCACTGAAGATGAATTTGTTGAAATATATGATCTCTTGCAAAATCTTCCTGCGCGGATCAATGAAAGGACGACCGCCGCCGCACAAGCCAGGCAGGTTCAGGCTCACTATCGCGGCCTTCCACAACAAGCAGAGGTATCTCGCGACTCTCTAGGCGATCGAGCGATTCGCGTCAGGGATCTAAGGATCTCACAGAACCACCTTCGGACCCACATTCAGGACCTCCAAGCCCAACTAATCGAAGCCAAGGCCCAATTAGTGACGGTCACGGCCCAACTGGCGCAAGAGGAGCCTCAGATAGAACAGCCCTTAAAGGCGCTAGAAGCGATGTCTCAGAACCTGGCTCAAGCGCGTGAAGCGGTTCGACAAGCAGAGCGCGCTGCTGCCGACGCTAGCTTTCTTCTGGATGAGCACTTGCTTCGCTTGACCCATGCGGGTCGAAAACTTTAGACCTCTTGTTTTAGGCTCATTTTACTTTGTATAAGGATATTTTTAATATATACAATATTTGGCCCGCTTTGCTCGGCCCAAATATCATTTAAGGCTTGCCAATTAATGAAAAGCAATACCGTTGAAAAGATAATTCCATTTTGGGCGGTTGCTTCCTTGGAGACCGTCCTGCTTCCCACGCGTTTTCAATATCTTCCATTTCCGAGATAATCGCATTTAAACGCATTGATTCTTTTATTGATGGTGTTGAAAGCGTCTCAACTGATTATCGCACGGTGTGAGATCAACCTTATAAATACCAGCATCCAAAGACGAGCGATAACCAAACCACCATGTTTCTTCCAAGGATAAACTCGCAAGCCCTGTTGCTTTTTCTCCAGTTTCTAAAATCTTCCCACCATGATCTCATCCTTAACCACAGATTCTTAGGCTTCATGGCTTAATCTCAAGACCTGGTTAGGCCTCATGGCTTAATCTCAGGTCCGGCGGCATGTCTTTGGTTACTGAGAACCTGGATGAACTTGCCAGTCTCAGTTAAACCGAAGAACATGCTGCGCTCCTAAAGCGGCAGAACGACATTCTGAGGAGTCCAACTTTTCAGACTGCCCGCGCGGAGCAAGCGGAGGAAGGGAGGAAAGCCACTCTGAGGCTTACCTTTCTGCCTCCGTGGTCTACCTCTGGGGCCTGGGCACGCACTTTCTGATTTACCCCAGGAGGTAGATGTGGTTGTGAGTCGCGCCTGCTCCGAAGCCCAATTCCTGCCTGGAGGAGAGGCCCCAGGAAGGGGAATGAAGGCTTTCTTTTTCCCCTCTTCCTCCAGTACCGATGACAGCAGCGGCGACTTAGATGGGAGGAGGATCTGTCGTAGGGGGAAGAATGCTCTGAGGTTGTAGTGTCCAGATCCTTCTCCGCGCGGCCACAACGAACACTTTAAGCTTTTATGTCTGTAGCCTCTCTTGTAATCGCATGTGAAACTGTATTGCTCTATTCTGTTGTATGCTTCTGGCCGCAAAGCCACTTTATGAATAAATTGCTTGATTTACTCAAAAATCTGCACAAAAAGCAAAAAATAGTCCAAAATAAAGCCTCTTGTATAGGCCCTTGTATTTATTCTTAACACGTTTTGTCAAGACGCTGAATAAAAACCAAGTAACTGATAACATGGACTATAAGCAAAAATAAAACCTCTTGTATAGGTTCTTACAAAATAAGTCCAAAATAAAGCCTCTTGTATAGGCCCTAATAGATATTGAGGTGCCCCCCCAATGTTTAGCGGGGAGCAGATACAAAAACAAAAGGCCACAGTGAAAAGGCCGAATAACCATAACGCTGCGAGCCGATGAAGATTAAGGTTGCCCCCCAGTCAGAGCAAGAACAGGGTCGGGAGGATCGTCAAACTCCTAGACACTCGGATAATATTTCTTCAGAAAACGACCGTTAATAGGGTTGCGATGGATATCACTGTCGATGTCTTTGAGGTGAAAAGCGCCGCGCTCCAATATTCGGTGGATAACAAAGGGTCCCTCCCATCGCGGCGTCCATTTACCGCGACCGGTTACCTTTTCACCAAAGGGTAAAATGGCCTTCCAAACGTGGTCACCTTCTTTGAAACTGCGCCCCCGCGTCCTCTTATCATAGGCGCGGGCGATACGCTGTTTCTCCATCACCAAATTGTCCAAAGCGGCCAAGCGCTGCTCGCTTAAGTCTTCGTGCTCCTGCCACATTGCTTGAACATAATCCTCGCCAATCAACTGATGCTGTTCTTGGACTCGTAGGGAGTGAACATTAATTTCTAATGGTAAGACAGCGTCATGTCCAAACATAAGCGCGTACGGCGTCGTGGCGGTGGGGTTACGTTTAGAAGTGCGATAGGCCCAAAGTGTCTTGTACAAAGTATCATGCCATTGTCGAGGATTCTCCACCAACATCTTCTTCAGTAAGGTGATGATTGTCTTGTTGCTCGCCTCCGCCTGACCATTAGATTGAGCATAGTACGGAGTACTGTGTATGAATTGAATGCCAAAATCATTCACCAGCTCCTCCACGGGGCCTCCTATGAACGCTGCCCCCTGTCCGACACCAGCACTTCAGGGATACCAAACCTGCAGAGAATATTACGGAAAATAAACTGGCGAATGGTAGCGCCGGAGGCCTCCTTCAGAGGCTCTGCTTCAACCCATTTCGTGAAGTAATCAGTGGCGACGATGATAAACTTGTGCTGTAGGGAAGAATGAGGATGGATCATCCCAATCAAGTCCAGTGCCCAGCCTCGCGCAGGCCAAGGTTTAATGATAGGTTGCATAGGAATGTTAGGAACATGCTGGACAGGACCGTGCGCTTGACAGTCCGCACAGCCTTTGGCGAATGCAATACAATCCTTCAAAATGCTGGGCCAATAGTAACCATGACGTCAGAGGAGCCAACGCATCTTAGGTCCAGCTTGATGAGATCCACATATCCCCGTGTGTACCTCACGCATCAATCTCTTGGCTTCGCGACCGTAGACACATCGAAAATCTATACCATCTTCTCCACGTCTGCGCAGGTCATCGCCTCTAAGGAAGTAATTCAATGCGAGGAAACGAATCTTCCTATCAGCGCTGGAATCTGGTTGTTTGAGGTATTCAATCAGTGGAATCCGCCAATCGACATCAATGGGCTCTAGTACCGCAACTACGGGATCATCTGGAGGATCAAGTCGAGCAAGCCACGAAGGTAGTGTGTGACGCTCAACTTTCAGAATGCGCTCGCGCACTCCGTACTTCAAGGTAATGCCTGTAGCCAACTGAGCGAGCTCATTAGCAGCAAAGTTACGTTCACGTGGTATATATTCCATATCAACATCTGTAAATTGGTCCAGAAGCTCAATGGCGCGATTCAGGTATGGGATGAGCAGCCAACTCGTACAACGATATTTTTCCAGAAGCTGATTGATAACAAGCTGAGAATCGCCGCGAATCTGAACGTCCCGGACGCCTATTTCCAACAAGACTTCGAGTCCAATGATAAGAGCTTCATACTCAGCCTGATTATTAGTACATTGGAACGTGAGTTGGAAAGAATAAGAGAAACGATCACCTGCCGGGCTCTCCAAAACAATCCCCGCACCAGCCATAGCGTTCGTTCTTGAACCATCAAAAAATAACACCCAGGGCTGTAGAAAGATTGTAGCCTGATACCAGACCTCGTACTCAGGGATGTACGCTTTATTCGGTCGAGTCGTAGCGTTGCAAGCAATCTCTAACTCCTTTACTACAGGTATTTCTAGCGGAGGATGGTGTGCCAGAAAATCCGCGATCGCCTGCCCTTTCACAGCCTTCTGGGGTACATATTGGAGCGAAAACTCTGAAAGCGCCAATACCCATTTGCCAATGCGGCCTCTCAAGATAGGCTGGGACAACATATATTTGACCAGATCGGTCTGAGCGATGATGCAAGTAGTAAAGGATAACATGTAGTGTCACAGCTTGCACGCTGAAAAATACAGGGTTAGGCACAGCTTTTCCATAGGGGTGTACCTTGTCTCGCAGTCTGTCAGCGTACGGCTGAGATAAAATATAGCATGCTCGACCTTGCCCTCATCGTCTTGTGCAAGCAGGCTGCCAATGGAGGCGTTGGCCGCTGAAATATAGAGCTTTAACGGGACCCCGTTTCTGGGTGGAACCAAGACTGGTGGGTTTGCCAAATAGGCCTTGATACTGTCAAAAGCTTCTTGATGTTTGGTTTCCCACACAAACTCATTCTGCCCTTGTAATCTCAGCAAAGGCGATAATGGCTGAATTTTCCCTGCAGAATTAGAGATGAAACGCCTTAGAAAATTAATCTTACCCAAAAGACGCTGTAATTCCTTCTTCGTCCGTGGGGGAGATGCATTAATGACTGCGCTTGCCTTATCCTCGGGAACCTCAATTCCTCGCTGGTGGACTATAAACCCCAGAAAGTCCCCTGCTTGAACCCCAAACACACACTTGGCCGGGTTCATTTTGAGTTTATGTCGGCGCATGCGTTCAAACACTTTCTTGAGATCCGCGATGTGATCCCCTTTCTGCTGAGACTTGACGACTACGTCGTCAATGTATATTTCTAAAACTTTCCCAAGTATGTCGTGGAAGATCAGATTCATGGCTCGCTGATACGTCGCACCGGCATTCTTCAGGCCAAACGGCATGACCACATATTCGAAAACCCCCGCAAAACCAGGGCAGCGGAAAGCAGTCTTGTGTCTGTCTTCTTCAGCGACCGGAATCTGGTGATACCATGCAGTACCGTCCATGAAGGATAGCAATTTATGGCCTGCCACCGCATCCACTAACATATCCGCGACTGGCATGGGGTAAACGTCTTTAGGTGTAGCAAGATTCAAGTCTCTATAATCAACGCAGACTCTTATCTTGCCATTTTTCTTCCGGACAGGCACTATATTAGATAGCCATTGGTTATACTTGGCAACCCTTATAATGCCTGACTTGTGCATTTTCTCTACCTCGTCCTTTACCAGAATCTGGGTCTCTGAGTTCATTTGTCGAGGTTCCTGCTTGACGGGCCTCTTGTCAGCAAGAGTTGGTAATTGATGACAAACCAAGTCTGGTGACAGGCCGGGCATGTCCTCATACTTCTCCGCGAAGCAATCCTTGAACTCTAGCAATAGTTCTATGAGCCTCTGTTTCTCGTCAGGCTCCAGGTAAGCACTGATGGATACTTCCTTAGGCTCGCTTACAGTACCCAGGTTGACCCTCTCAGTAGGGTCTTTAACCTTGGGAGGTGTATCGTCCAGCGCCGCCGGAGCGAGCTGAATATGGACTTCCTCTTCATCCTCCGGATCAGCAAGTTCTTCATTGACGACCTCTAAGGTCGCAATGTGATCGTAAGCCTCTTTTTCCACCATGTATGATGACAACCGTTCGTGTATCGAGTGGAAGGCTTCTATTCCCTCTTCAGTGAGGTCGTAATCCATTAATCGGTTAAAGGTTTGGGCACAGCATGGCCGGGCCTCTCCAAGCCTTCTTTTGCGAGGGTGAGACCCCACTGTGCCAATTCAGAGGCCGTCACCCCTGTGGGGCGGCCCTTATCATCGATGCCACTAACCTGCAATGGAGTGATAGGTTCCAAATAGTATCTGGCATCTACATAATTTGCGGAGACCGAAAACAGACGGGGATCTGCTGGGACCACCTCTGCCGTGTCTGTTTCTCTATTCCACATAACCAACTCTTGGTGAAGTGTTGACGGCACACAATAACTCTGATGGATCCAATCCCTGCCCAAAATGGCGCTGTAGGCCGCGTAACAATCCGTCACAAAGAAAGCATAAACTCCCTCTGCTGGTCCGACTTTAATACGCAAGAACAATAACCCTAGGGTTTTGGTTACAGTTCCCGCGAAATTTTTGAGCGCAAGAGATGTGGATTGGATTTTCTCTCGCTTGATTCCGAGCAAGTGCATGGTCCTAGTAGTGACAACATTAACGGCCGCTCCGGTGTCAATCATGATTTTGCTGACTTTGATACCACCGATGTCCGCCGTAATGTATAGCGGCCGCATGTGTTGGACCATGGCTGGCGTTGGTTTAGAGAAGTGCATGAGTGCCCCCTTGTCAGGAATCTCCGCTGGTTCTGGTAAGTCTCCGTCTTCTACAGGTGTTGCGGCTGCTGAAGTGACCTGCAATGGTTGCGCACCCTCTTCTTCGATCTCCACGCAATCCTGAGCAGCGACCGGAAAGGCATATTTCTCGGGGAGCACGTAAACCATGTTGCACGAAACCTCATCTGACCCAGTCCCCTCTACGTCGACAGCCAGATCAATTTTGGGTTCTTCCAACGGGATATCAGTCTGGAACTGCCGAGCCAAGCGATCTACTAACGATTCTTCTGTAAGGCCTTTTACCTGGCAGTGTTCAAGCCCTTGTGACTCGAGTTCTTGCTCACCTACCAACGGCTCAGGGTTTGCCGGTTCCTTACGCTCTTTTGGGATGGAAATGACCATACTTTGGACTTTTTTGGGTCGCCATTGCAAGGTGCTAACCACTCTGTCTTTGCCCCCCAGCATGTCGAAGACTGAAGCCTTGACCGCCGGTGCTTCATGGGAGAGCCTGCGCCTGACATGCGGTCGTTGAGTTGGCGAGCTGTTCCTTCGGGTAGGCGGCGGTGAGATCTCTTTAGTAATTCTGCAAAACACACTGGGCTTTGAAGCCCCTGTTAGCGAATCTGCTTGTTTGTTAAGACCACGGGGAGGTCTCAACGGTTTGGCGGCCAGCGCCTCCATCTCTTTCTGGTATTTTTCGGGCGACTTGACCAATTGGGAAGGTTTTATCAGGCCCTGATCTAAAGCATCTAGAGCGCGCTTGGCTTCGCCGAACCTGCGCTGCAGCTTCCTCTTCCGGGACGGACTAATCTCCACTGCCTTCCCCTTCTCCCTTGTGTACCATCTGCCTTCTTTGATAGGATTAGCTGATGCAGGTGGTATATAGGGCTTGGTCAGAACATCTTTGCAACCGCTTCTGACCTTTTCCTGTTTCGGTTCGCTGGCGGTTGCTTTCAATTTCAGGAACAAATTGGAGTCTCTGTGGGATGACGGTGATGTTACTTTCTCCCGTTCTCTCGGGCTGGCAGGCTGATAGTTCCGCGACGGGGAGGTCCACTTGACTGGTGGCAGGGAGCCGAAATGAAATGTTTGTTCGACCTCCTCGTGCGGTATTTGGATACCACACTCCTCTTTACATCGCGAGCACAGAATTACGGATGAGGCCTGTTTAGTCGTCTTCGTTCTCTCCTTAACTGACACTTCATTTGCGGTGGACCTATGACCCTGTTTGCTCGTGACCAAATCCAGCGTTGGTTTCCTTTGCAGTTTCTTGTTCCAGTCTACATTGACCATATTGACCCCGGTGTCAGGGAAAAGGTCCACATCAACCAGTGCTGCAGCAGTGACTGGAGCCTCTACCTGCAAGCTGCCGTTATTAAGCCAAACTTGTATTTGGTCTTTGAGCTTTACACAGTCCGCAGTGTTGTGGTTCCACAGGTTATGGAACTTGCAGTATTTCTTTCCTTTCAACTGCTCTGGCCGCGGAAAAGGCCCGAAATCAGTCTTCACCATCTTTGCAGCAATCATCTCGTCGAGGATCTCGTGAGCTTTGTTAGCATCATAGGTATATGCCGCGAACTCCGGTTTGGTGAAGGCCATCGACCTTAGCTTAACAGGCTCCTTGGAGATCTTCAACTGTTTTAAAGACGGGTTTTTCTTCCCAGTCAGTTCGTAGGCTGCTATATCATTATCCTCATCCTCTTCATCGTCCTGGCTCACCACTCCAGTACCGCGATGATAATAAGGGTCGTAAGTGGTCGGCTGGTAGCTCAGGGCCGCTATCGTACGGTGTTTACCGGGCACATACGTTCCTTTGGAAGCATTCTTCCTTGCATCCGTCTCTCGAAGGAGATGCTCAAAACTGCCTACCTCCGTGATGAGTTCTCCCATCGACTGGATCATGCTGCCATGCTGCTTCTTTCTTTGCCGGGGCTCCAGGCCTTTAACCGCCAACTTGACCAACTCCCTCTCGGGCAGAATGACATTCAGTTTGGCCTTCTGGATTTGAAAGCGCTGAAGATAAGAGACTGCTGACTCCGTAGGCTGTTGGGCCATCTGAGTGAGAGAGGCCAAATCTACTTCAGGCTCTATGTTTCCAAATGTCTCACGGAAAAGCAGTTCCATAGCCGGCCAATCTGCCACTGTCCCTGGCCTAAGTTTAGAAAACCATCTGAAGGCAGCGCCGGATAGGGAAGTGCCAAAAATCCTGCACTTGAGGACGTCATCATTCTGATATTGGCCGCATTGCACCCTAAATCTGGCCAGATGAGTGGCCGCATCTTCCGTGTCTTCCCCTGAAAAAGTAGAGAAAATAATGTTCTTGTAACCTCGAGGGAAAGGTGCGAGCATGATATGAGGCGGGAAAGGTCCCTCATAAACTCCATCTGGCTGGGCTCTAGGGTTAGCCAATCTGATCATCTCCTCCACTTCATCACGTCTCACGTAATCTGGGCCTGGCAGTGGATGAGGCATCACCGCAGCTCGGTGAACACCCTGCCCAGGGGTTGCCTGGTTCATCATTGTTGATCCTTCCCCGGCATGCACAATGCGGGTAGTGGCTTGCTGCTGGAGAGTCACCGCAGGGGTAACCTCTTCCTTTGACAGAGCGGTTATCTTGATCGAGGCGCCAGTTTGGTCGAGCGCATAATAGCTTCCCGGTAACTCGTGATACACCACCTCAGCTCCGTCGCTGTCGTACTGGACCAAAGTCGCAGGGTCTGACGCAGTCCCTGCACCCCTCGAGACTTGGGGTTTCTTAGTAGTCTGTCCCCTTGATGAAGCCGTCTTTTCTTTGCTGCCATTAATAACTAAGGCTTGCTCCTTGTTCTTTGATGGAGTAGCAGCAACCGTAGCTGACGAAGAACCACCATTTTGGTTAGCCTTTTCGCGCTGATTTGGTGGCACGTACTTACCTGAACCGGATGGCTGGCCAAGAGAGCCAAGGATAGCATTAGGATCACCTAAATCCTTGTGCATCACCTCCTTCGTATGGTTCAATTCGGCTATCTGCATAGCCACTTCAGTTGCCAAGTTGGCCCCATCCTTGCGGAGATCTGCTATGTTTGATGCGGTTTGCTTGGAATGATCCGCTATAGCGTTCAAGATTGTCGTATGACGCTCATTCTGTGCGGCAGCGATGGTTATAGCTTGCGCCTTCAAGGCGCTCTCTGTCTATGTGACCTGCTGCCTGGTGTTTTCTGCATAGAGAGTCATACGCTGCTCGAACTCGCGGAGGAGCCTTTCTGACTTTGTAGTTTCCCTTGCGAGATCTGCGTCCATCTTCTTGCGATGATTCTCGACATTCTCCATAAGGATCGCAATTGTCTCGTCAAAGGTTGCTCCTTCCGGGATAGGCTTTGAAACGAAAGCCTTTTCCTCATCGCCGGCCACTATAGTGTTGACAGTGGCGGAATTAACAGGCTCGCTGGCCTGATTAGTATTGACACTCTGACCCTCAGTCGCGGTCGAGCGATTCTGACCTTGTGAAGTCGACATACTGGGTGATTGAGTTTGCAGAGAGAATCGTCGCGTCACTTGTTCTTCAGAGAGACCACGACAGTCCGCACGAGAATGCGATCTGTAGCTGGAGGTCTTATGCTTTGAGCAGTTAGCGTAGCCCTTTTGGTAAGGATTATCACTAGACTTCCCAATGGTTGCGTACAAAAAGAAACACTAGTCTGTTGTCCCACCGGGTGTGCCAAAATGTTTGGCTCCAAAACCAGCTGGTGTGCAAACAGTCTCTTTTGGGCGAGTGGTTGCGCAGGCGTGCCAGCACCGCGGGGTGCAGTCGTTGGGGTAGTCCCGTGACCTGACTTCTTCTTCAAGGGCTGTGGACGAGGAGAGCACCAACCTCGTCACAGGGTTCTTTTCTTGCCTTTCGGAAAAGGACTTCTTTACCTTACGCGGGTAAGGGCTTTGGTTGTGATCTCTTTGCGTTCACTGAATCGATACTTAGTGTTGTAGACTAAGCAGAGCAATTACTGGGAAGTTGAGAGAAGCACGGGTTTGCTAAAGCGTGACTCTAGCTTCGCTGGGTTGCGAGGGTGTTACCCTTGCTTCGCTGGAAGTAACAGTGGCGGTTGTGCTCGCAGTCGGCTCCTGGGGAGACTGGGACTGGAAGTACGGTCGCCGGGTTGATCTGGTGAAGCTGACAGTCGGCTCGCAAGGAGACTAGGACTGGCGGGCGGTCACCAGGTTTCAACGGGGTTGAAGGTTTGCTCCGGGGAGGCTTTGTAATCGCTAGGATTGATTGATTCGAGAGAGAGAGCCCTTCTGTATCGTCTTTACCCTCTATATATAGGCTACTGCAGATTCACTTTCCTAATAAGAATGAAATACTATATTTTGGGCCACAGTTATTGGCCTTGCATCAAATCAAAACTCTTAATAGTATTGATATAATTGTGGGTGATAACTATCCACTTCTGCCGTCGCTAGAATATAGGTAAAGATTAATTGCCTCTTAGAATCCTAGATGTGATCGCTGGATGCGAGCAGTAGGATACGCACGTATTAATTGCAAATATATCTTCACGCCCTCACGAGCGCTCATATCTTCATGCAATTAAGGATGATATCTCCTTATGAAACACGGGATGAGCAACATCACAACCCAAATCCGTGTAGTCTCATTTTTGGGCCGCAGGTTTCGGCCCACTAGCTCAGACCCACTAAAGGATTTCGCCAAAATTACTTTTGGGCTCAAACATTAATCATATTTACTTATGATATGTAGCATTGTCTTATCATATTGCAAAGGTTATGAAACTAGACATCTTGGATCCATTTCTTTTGTTGGAGATTTTGTTTGAAACCAAACATGGAGCCTAAAATATGATTTTCACTTATGTGGGATCATCTACTGTTTCACTATCCCATCACTCATAAAGTGTATGTGTGAAGTACATATTATTGTTATGTGCTACTATGTGTGCAGTACATATTCATCATGAATGTATTTGTGAAGTTTATTTGAAGGTTTTGGTCTTTTGTTAATCAAAGGTTCTATAGTTTACTTTGATATACATGAGGAGCAGATTCATGAATTTAGTATCACTAAGGTTCTGTAGTTTACTTTGATATAATCGGACACTGTCAATGATATGATCTGCTACTGAATTGATCTGCTACTTTATAGTTTATGGTTTATGCATGTTAATGATATGATATTCAACGTTTTTGGTTCAAATTCTTCCTTAATGATTCACACGCAATTTACGTGTGTTTCTAGCCCTAATTACCTTGAAATTAGTGAATACTCGAGCATTATTTCGTAATATTACTTTGTTTTCTTCATTTGTAGGAAATTATGGTCAAGAGAGGGAAAAGATGAAACAAATAGCGAATTTGAGCAAAAAGTCAACTTCCGACTAAAGGACAAAAAGTCAATTAGTTAACCATCAGGTCAACCAAGTCAACTTGGCCCATAGCATGAAGTCCAAGGCCCAAGACCAAAGAAGCACACAAGTGAAGACCCAAGTCCATTTGTATTACATCTTTGTATTCAAATTTCAAATTCAAAATTGATGTAATGACAATAATAATTAGTGGACCACACACTTCACACGCATCACACATGTAGATGGAGATATTTATTTGTGTTTACACTAGGCACACACTCACTTACACTTTTGCCCTCCTATTTTGTTTATATTTCTAAAATATTTTCTAAACTTCTAATTCTCTACATTTTTATTAGGTTGTTTTAGTCTTTTCATTTTATCCTTTTTCTACTTGTTTTTGAGCCCTTGGATCTAGGGTACAAGTCTAATCTTGACTCTTGAACCCAAGGGAATATTTAAGCACCTTTGCACACACATTTCACAAGCTTAAGACCTATTTTTCTACACCCCAGGCCTTTTGGCTGAATTTGGGACTTCTCTCCCTTCTCACCTCTTCTTCATCCCCCATTCTTCACATGTAGGCTTGCACAAGGAGGAGGCACATACATTTCCGGTATCTAGGCCACCATCTCTACACCATGGGTTCATAAGGGTAGCAAGAGAAGCCATGAAGTTATGGCAATAGCTAGTGACAAGCTTTGCCTTAAATTTCATGGATTTCTCCTCTCTTTCCCTCTTCTTTCTCTCTCTTATTTCTTGCTTATGGTGTTGTTTGATGTGTATTGATATATACTTGTGTGTGACCTCTCATGGTTTTAGGGTTTTGAAACCCAAGTTTAGTTTTATATGATTTTGTTGAGAAATTAATAAAATTGATGTTTATTCATATGATTTGTGTACTCTTGCTTTAATTTCTTCACTCTAGATGTATGGTTTAGGTTTTCCCCTCCTTAATCTATGTGTGTGTTGGAATTGGAATATTAAATTGGGGAATTTATATTTAAATTTAAATTATGGCATGAGTATGGTGGAATTAATTTGCCCATTGTATATCTCTATTTCCATTTGGATTTCTTAGATTGTGGTTCTCAAGTCACTCAATTTTGAGTATTATTACCCTTGATTGTCAGAATAGTATTCGGAATTGTTGGTTAGGGTAATTGTTATCACAAATACTCTTTTCGACCTTATTATTTGTGGTGATGGTTGCTAGAGTGTTACAATCGATTGTCGAAACATAAAGCATTTAGTTTTGAGCACTTGTGACCCTAACAAGGCATAAGGTTTGAGGCTAGTATAGGGTAGCCAAAAACTAAGTATTCTTTCTCTTCTTGTTTTTGCTTAGGGTTTGACTATTATTTTATGACAATCAATTTAGCTTTCTTTTCGACCTCTTAATGCTAAATGGAAATCCGACAAAACATTTGAAGCATCATTTGAATTAATCGTCATCATTCCATATGATTTTAGATTTGTGTGGAGAACCTTGAATTCCATGGTGACCCTTGATGCGATGCATCCCATCATTCTATCTATCTTATTTTTATGTCGTAGTTAATTAGTTTATTTATCATTTATGAAAATCCAAAAACATTGTGACCTTCCCACTACCATTCATTTGTAAATCCATGTGGGCGTGAGCATTACAAACACTTTTGTGTGTTTCACGGCCATATCTAGGCCTTGCTTGGTGCAAGGCCGTCTATGTGACTTTGTGTGATGCAAAGTTATGCTTGAATGAGGCTCGGTGCCTTGTTTAGCATTTTTTCTATTTTTATTTGTTTGTGCAAGTGAATGTCGGTGACTTAGAACCATAGGATTCTTAGCTAGCTCGTAATCCCAGAGGTACGATAAATCGGGACGTAAATACTTCCCATCTTTGATGACCGTGTTGATTGTTACGTGATAGACGAACGAAAAACGCTCAAATCACTTAAGTTCTTGTTTTTACCTTTTAACAAGTGCAGTAGCAGAACACGAGTACGAAGGCAGTAGTAGAACTGGATGAGTATGAATGCAACGAGTGCAGTAGCAGAATTGGGCGATGAAGAGTGTAGTAGCCGAACTAGACGAATATAAGCTCAGCGAGTGCAGTAGCAGGATTGGACGAGTGCAGTAGCAAAATTAGGTGATGACGAGTGCAGTAGCAGGATTGGACGAATATGAGTTCAGCGAATGCAGTAGCAGGATTGGACGAGTGCAGTAGCAGAACTAGACGAGTATGAGTTCAGGGAGTGTAGTAGCATAATTGGACGAGCATGAGTGCAATAGCAGGATTAGGCAATGACTAGTGCAATAGCAGAATACGAGTACAAGTGCAGTAGTAGAATTGGACGAGTATGAGTGCAGTAGCAGAATTAGACGAGTGCAAAAAAAAAAACAAGTAACATAAATGGATTATTCTCAAAGAAAAAAAAGTAACATAAACGGATTATTCTCAGAAGAAAAAAAGTAACATAAAGGGATTACTCTCAGAAAAAAAAATGTAACATAAAGGGATTACTCTCATAAGAAAAAAAAAGTAACATAAACAGATTTTTCTCATAAAAAAAAAGTAACATAAAAGGATTAGAAGTCAAAAGAAGTATATTTAAGGAGAAAAAAGTAAATTAACTCATGACATGTGGCAAATAGAGAGCAGATTATCCTTATTTGTAAGATTTAATCATTTTAAAGGGATTAGAAGTCAAAAGTAGTAGTTAAGGGTAAAAAAGTAAATTAACTCATGACATGTGGCAAGTGGAAAGCATATTGTCCTTATTTGTAAGATTTAGTCCTTTATATGTTTAATTCAATCTTTAAAAGATGTACTTCTTAAGTCATCTTTTATCAACAACTTATAGTCTTATATGTAATTTGTTATATTCTAAAAATCTAGCTCTAAAAGACTACGAATCTCATCATATAATGATTATAATCCTGTTGGTAGAGATTTTCCTCTATAATTTCCTCCAATATGGAGCACTCCTTCACAAACCCAATAGAAAACAACCAATAATGGCCAGCGAAGACAAGCCTAAACTATATGGGTCCAGTTCCACAGGTAACACCCCGAGGGAACTTGGGCCTCGGCATGGTGCTGGATCTCTAGAAACTTGGGCCTTGGGAAGTATGACATTCTGCCGGATTAGTTTCCAAATAATGAAAAAAAAAAAAAAAAAAAAAACTTGGAACATAGCCGACTTGCCAGAACATGTATGTCATCAAAGCACAAAACTATCAAAATTTTTTAGGGAGATGGTGATTTGAAGTAAACCAAAACACCAAAAAAAGGTGCATCAATGTATGTGGTTGGCTCCGATTGTGGAACATTATATCGAGAATCTTCGAATGTATCATCCAGAGCTAGTTCTCCAACGATTACACCTATTAGCCTGAGTTTTGAAATACGTCTCCTTCATGACACTGCATGTGTTTGGGGTGTTGATCAATCAAAGGTATCACTGATCCGTGGTGAGGTATCTTCTGGGGAAATCTTGTACCATATCCCACCATGTATGACATGCTATTAGGATTTCTTCCCAGTACATAATCAACCTGAACATACCAGAATTTCAACCAAACAAACTGCATTATACATCAGTTAACTAAAGAATACTACTCGGTAAGAATTTAACTGGCTTAATGCAATTTACCTGTCCTTTTGTGAGTTCTACCAGCCTTGCTGGAGTGACAACAACATTGTTCCCACAATTTACAAATTTTCTTGCAGCTTTCATATAGCCAGCATAAACTACTAAAAGAAAAGATAAAGCAGTGGTATGTTGCATGTTACTAAAGAACAGAGGAAGAGATTGGAATAATCTGTATATATTTTATTAATGTTTTACAATACAAAGCCTAGATTTATACAAGGACTATAGTCTATCTAAGGTAAGAACTAATTGTTTGATTTACAGAATATATTGGATTGAAAGCAGATACAAGAAACGGATAACAATCAGTAAATCAATACTCTTTGATTTAGGATCTGCCATTGATTCACAGAGTAATTGAAATTGAAGCACTGATCAATGCAATGACCCGCAAGCTGGCTGGACTATCTTTCTTGGTTATCATTCCCCCGCAAGCTAAGAGGACGAGCACGGACCGGAAGCTTGGATGCAAGAAATTGGAAACGCTGAGTAGATAAGCCCTTGGTGAAAATGTCAGTTGTTTGGTCAGCAGTAGAAACATAGGAAACTGCCATCTCTTGGCAAACGACCTTTTCCCTCACATAATGGTAATCAACTTCGATATGCTTGGTTCTGGAATGGAAAACGGGATTGGAGGCCAAAGATATAGAGCTGAAATTATCACACCAGATTCGGGGACATGAGATAAATACATTAAGATCACGAAATAGAGATCGAAGCCAAGACAACTTAGCAGCTATGTAGGCAAGCTGCCGGTACTCAGCTTTAGCACTGGACCTGGAGACTGTTTTATGTTTCTTGGAGCTCCAAGAAATCAAGTTTGGACCAAGATAAACACAAAACCCACCAGTGGAATGACGATCATCCGGATCGCCTGCATAATCGGCATCCGAATAGGAAATTAACTTGTGAGAACCTGGCTGATAAACTAACCCATGATTAATGGTACACTTCAAATATCGTAGGATTCTCTTGACTGCCAGCCAATGAACATTAGTCGGTGAGTGCATGAATTGACACACTTGATTGACAGCATAACAAATATCAGGACGAGTAAGAGTGAGGTACTATAAAGCCCCAACAATACTTCAATATTCATAATGGTCCTCTAACTGGACACCACCATAGACACTAAGCTTTTTGCCAGATAAAACAGGTGTATGATAAGGTCTAGAATCATGGAGCTTGGTCTTTTTCAACAAATCCACAATATATTTGTGTTGTGTCAGATGCAAATGATCACCATTATAAACAGCCTCAATACCAAGAAAGTAATGAACATAGCCCAAATCTTTCATAGAAAATAAGGAGTTGAGATTATGAATGAGGTGTGATATGTGAGAAAAGTTGTTACCCGTGATCAGTATGTCATCCACATAAATGAGAAGAATGATATAGATGCCTCTATTATTGAATGTGAACATAGAGTAGTCAGCCCGTGATTCCAGGAAGCCAAGTTCTTCTAAGTAATCAGAAAAGCATTGAAACCAAGCCCGAGGGGCCTGTTTTAAACCATATAAAGAATGGCGGAGCTTGCAGACATGTTGTGTGAATTTAGGATCGACAAAGCCTATAGGTTGCCTCATATAGACATCCTCATTGAGATAGCCACGGAGAAATGCATTTTGGACATCTAATTGTCTAATTGGCCAACGATGACTACTGCAAGAGCAAGAACTAGGCGAATTATGGAGTGCTTAACAACTGGACTGAATGTTTCAGTATAATCAAGGCCCTCTTGCTGATGAAAGCCATTGGCGACTAGCCTTGCCTTATATCGCTCAATACTCCCATCTGAGCATTTCTTGATTCGGAATACCCATTTATTAGGAAGAATATTCATTGAGGAGGACGGTGGAACTAAGGACCAAGTACCTGCCTGTTGCAATGCTTTGAACTCATAATCCATTGCTTCACGCCATTCTTGATACTTTGCAGCTTGTGTATAACAAGTAGGCTTAAGAGGAAGAGCTAGGAGAGTCGAGTGCATAGCATATTTGGGATTGGGCTTGCTAATTCCATGTTTGCTGCGAGTCACTATGCCGCCATGATTTTGCACCTGTGACACCAAAGGAGAGGATAACAATGGTGGAATCAGATTGTCAGTGGGGAGAGAGGTGGACGAATGGGGATCGGTGTGGGACAAGGGTGAAGTAATTAGTGATGCATCTGTCTGTGCAGAGGATGGAGAAATCTGAGTAGAAGTGCTCTGATTTAGGAGAGAAGGGGAAGTTGGAGATTGGGAATGTGAGGAATCACCAAAAGTGAGAACCTGGCATTGTGGGTTGCTAGTATAAACTTGCAGAGATGGTGTGGGTGGTTGACGTTCATGGTCTGAAGGAGGAGCTGGGTTTGAGGCAGAAGTAAAAGGAGAGTGAGATTGGCTTGGAAGAGGAGAGATACGTGGAGAAGGAGAAGGACTTGGGCCTGAGGAGACTAGGTCAAAAAATATTATGGACTGATAGGATGAGGGATCAATGGAGGAGCCTGAAGTGAGAGCAGGTTCGATAAATGGAAAGCTAGACTCATCAAATAACACATGACGAGACAAATAAACACGACCTGAAGATGGATCAAAGCAACGATATCCTTGATGATTGAGTGAATAACCCAAGAACACACACTGTTTGGACCGTAATTGTAATTTAGAAGAGTTATAGGGACGAAGATAAGGAAAACAAGCACAGCCAAAGACCTTCAAAGAGCGATATTGAGTCACACGATGGAAAAGTTTTTCATAGGGAGAGGCATAGTGAAGAACTCGGGATAGGAGACGATTGATATATACACTGCCGTATTGAACGAGTCAACCCAATACGTGGATGGCATATGTGCATGGGCTAAAAGAGTGAATCTAGTATCAACAATATGGCGATGCTTACGTTCAGCCAAACCGTTTTGTTCAGGGTGTTTTGGACAAGAAAATCTTTGGAAGATTCCATGAGTGGATAAATAGGATTGAAAAACATGACTCTTGTACTCACCACCTTCATCACACTGAAGCACTTTTATAGGACGATTAAATAATTTTTCCACATGAGTACGAAAAGTGATAAATAATTGAAAGATTTCACTCTTTTGTTTCATGGGATATATCCAAGAGTATCGGGAATAGTCATCCACAAATAGTAAATAATATTTAAAACCTTGATGAGATATGAGAGAGGAGCACCAAACATCCGAATGTATTAATTCTGATGGGAAACTTGAAACAGAATCTGATAATTGATAGGGAAGTTTTGTACTTTTCCCTAATGGACATGATTGACAAAAAGAGAAGGTGCTTGATCCCACTACTGGAACAACTTTATTAGACAATACTTTAGATACTATAGCAGAAGATGCATGACCAAGGCGAAAATGCCAAGTTTTAGCTGAGACACGAGTGCCAACATAAGCCAATGAACTAGAGACTTTGGATGTTTTTGAAGGAAACCGTAATGGATAAAGGCCATTTTCACTCTTCCCTTGATAGAGCATCTTCCCCGTCTTCAGATCCTTAACACAAAAGTAATTAGGATAGAAGATAAAATAACAATGACTATCAATAGTGAATTTGTAGACAGAGAGAAGATTAGTACATGTAGAAGGACAATGAAGAATATCATTGAGATGAAAGGAGGAAGAGGAAGAATGAAGCTTAGAAGAGCCAATGTGTTTAATAGACAATCCAGAATCAGAATTAATTCCACCAAGATTATCAAGACCTTTATAAGCTTTAGGAGAATCAACATTACCTAGGTTTGGTGTCACATGAGAATTGGCCCCGGTTATCTGTTAACCATGTTTCTTCATAAGGAGAGTGATGAGCAGTCATGGCACTGAGCCGAGAAGATGGGACACGACCCTCATAGGATAAATTGAGACGGTTGAAATAGTCAATAGCGGAGTGGCCAGTGCGAGAGCATATTTGGCATTGAATGCGACCAGTATTGAAAAAGGAGTTACCATTGCTTGTAGTGGTACCTGGGACTGGACCCAAGATGGAAGACCTACGAGACCCAGAGGAGCCACGAGAATGAGAGAACGTACCACGCCCTGTAGAGTGAGCAGAACCGGAACTTGTGATTCCATGAGAATGCGATCCTCCACAGTTGGAACCCCCGCGGCCAGAGATCAATGAGTTTCGACCTCGTCTGCGAGATCGAGTGGCATGAAGTGCCTGGATTCCTTCTTCAGTAGCAAGAATAGCATATTCAGAGACGCGGCGCTCCGCATTAAGGAGAATAGCTTCAAGGGTTTCATAGGTGATAGGAGAATCACAGGCTTGAGCGGAGCTGATTGTTGTTTCATATAGGGGGCCAACATTGCTCATGATAATGTTGACAAGATCCACATCATGAAAAGGAGAACCGGCAATCGCCAAGTTGTCTGCAATGGAATTGAGTTTGTCCAGGTAATCTGAAATAGACATAGTACCTGTAGTGATGCGAAGAAGATCAGCGCGGAGTTGAAGAATGCGGTGCTGGGATTGAGAAGCAAAATCTGGTTGCTAATGCAGTCCACGTAACTTGAGAAGAGGTGGAGCAGGCTACAGTAGAGAGGACTTTGGGGGTGAGAGAACCATTGATCCAACTCAAGACCATCTGATCTTGTAGAAGACAAGGCTCGAAGTTTGGATTGACTTGATCAATGAGTTTACCTTCTTTGCCTTGCACGAAGCAAGGGGGCATGGATTGGTACCATCAACAAAACCCCAAAGTTTTCGACTTTTCAGAATATGAGTGATCTGAGCAAGCCATAGGGGATAGTTGGTTCGGTCAAGTTTGATTGTGAGGAAGTTGGTAACAGAAGGAGTATTGTCAGGGGTGGAGGATGAGGAGGCCATGGGACGTGGGAGTGAGATAAAAACAATTAGGCTCTTGATACCATAAAGAACAGAGGAAGAGATTGGAATAATCTGTATAGATTTTATTATTGTTTTATAGGACAAAGCCTAGATTTATACAAGGACTATAGTCTATCTAAGGTAAGAACTAATTGTTTGATTTACAGAATATATTGGATTGAAAGCAGATACAAGAAACGGATAACAATCAGTAAATCAATACTCTATGATTTAGGATCTGTCATTGATTCACAGAGTAATTGAAATTGAAGCACTGATCAATGCAATGACCAGCAAGCTGGCTGGACTATCTTTTTGGTTATCAGTTACTTCCTCCAGGTTTGAACAAGAGCCCACCTGATGATAACAAGATGCGCTTGAGTATTGTTATGTTATCAAACTGTAAGTCGAAATCATTAGCTTAGTTATCACAATTAGGGCTGGGCACGGTCCCAGACACGCATCACTTTTACAGGGGCCGGGACCGGGACCGGGACCGGCAGAGGTACTTCAGGCCGGACTTGCAGATGCAGAGAATAGGGACCGGCACAAAACGGGCCGGTTCATCCAGGCTTTCAGTTCCTTCTCCTTCTCCTCCTTCTTCTTCTTCTTCTTCTTCTTCTTCTTCTTCTTCTTCTTCTTTCTTCCTCTTTTGAAAAAACACACCATTAACAAAGGCTCAACCTTTAAAACCAACCCACTATTACCAAAGACTCAACCTTTACATCACACCCAACACCCAAAGACTCAACCTTTACGTAGTTTCCTCACCTCACAACGCGCCCAATCACCCAATCCCGGTCACCTTCATCCCCTCAGCCACCACATCCACCTCCTCGTCCCACTCGCCGGCGCCTCAAAATCACCCTCAACCGTTGAAGCTTGTGGCTGAGGACGCGAGGAAGAGAATAGACAACGGGGATGGGGTCTTTAGTTTTTGGAGGAGAACCAAAGTTGGGGACTTGGGGTTGACTGGCTGAAGAAGAAGAGAGAAGAAGAGTTGGGGATTGGGGTTGACTGGCTGAAGAGAAAGAAGAAGAAGAAGAGAGAAGAAGAGTTGGGGATTGTGGTTGACTGGCTGAAGAGAGAAGAAGAGAAAAGGATTGTGCGGCTGAGAATTTAGAAGAATATTTATATTGGGGTGAGGATTACATGCGGTAATGTGTACATACTAATAGTATAGACCCCAAAAACTAACCTATAAATGGATGACACATACACATGTTCGGGTTTTCCGGTCCACAAAGTCAGCGAAAGTCAGGGACCGGGACCGGACCGGCAACACTGCGTAATGGGACCGAACTGGACCGAAAGCAGTCATTTTAAGTGTAAAACCCGACCCGGACAGCCCAGTCCGGATCTGTTCCTTCCGGTTTTTCAGTTTTTCGGTCATTTTTGCCCACCCCTAGTCACAATTACCTCCTGAGTCTTGAGTATGTGACTGATTTGGGAGCAGGTGATTCGGGGGCACAATGGAGCAAACCAGCCCATCCGCTTTGGGAATGAAGGGATTGGCCTCGACGGGGTTAGTCATCACCCAATACAAATTAACAAAGAACAAAACTTAACCAAGGATCACATTCATGACCATTATGAAAGAGAAACAAGTATTTAGTTGAGAAACAAGGATGTTAATGCCAGCAGGCTTTGCATCCCATCCAAATTCGGTAACATCTCCGCCATTGTATACAACTGCTTGGCCTTCCACATTTCTTAGGACTACATTGGACTCCAAATTCATGGCATCTGTGTTCTGTTTTACATAGTTCCAATAAATAGGATTCCTTGTTGCCTTGTATAACCATGCTGCTCCCCAAATCAATTCATCCTGTAAGGCAAATTGATTAGCAAAGTTGGAAACACAAGTTGAGGTCAGCTGATTGAATAAATATTTTACCTTGTAGCCATTAAAGTCACAGTAAAATGGGCATGCTCCACTCCCAATACTGTCATTGTAAGAACGCCTATATTTATCAGCAAATTCAAACACCTAATCCATGGAGACAAATTTTCATCATTAGCCAAGAGTAAAAGAGTAGCAGTATATCAATTAAAAGTAATAAATCACCTATGTACGAAAAAAAACTATTACGTATAGATGTTACATTTAGTTAACCATGTATTGTTCTCGTCAAATGTTTGCAACCTTTGTATAAAAGTGAAAGTTTTACAATTATCGTATTCTGGCAATGTACCTGTCTTGCTCGGGTAAGAAGCAAGGTAGAATATCCTTTGTCAGAACCACTAAACACTATGGAAGAAGCTGCAAATGCGGCTGCAGTCTCTGTTGAAACTTTAGAACTTGGCTTTTGTGTGGTTACTATGTAAGATGTTCGAGGAGTGTCCATGTCTTCAGGCCTTTCCCAACAAGTGTGGTCACCATTGGGATCACCGACTACACCAACAACAGAACCACTAGCACTAGTGGATTTAAGCAAATAGTCAGTCGCCCATCTAATGGCTTCCAAGTTCCAAGGCATGTGGAAGTTCTGAGCCCATTGATTTTCCAAATTCTATAACACTCCATGACAACATTGTTGTGGTGAAAGCCATTGGAAAGTTAAATTTCACATTGTCACCCGCATCATAGTAACCCCCGGTCAGATCCCTCTAGGATTACAAACCAATAAAGAACCGGTTATAATAGAGAATTGATAACCAATATGAAATGTAACTTTATGAATCGGCTATAACAGAGAACTGGTTAGGAAATTTGTTGTTGTAATTTGTTCTACTACATGTTTTTAGGAAATAGTACGTCCTAGCAAAGTTCTAATTCCCATGGTCCTCCTTTTACGATCAACTAAGAATCCTTACACAAAGGATTCCATCTTATGTAATTGCAAGATATAGAACCCATCTGCATGTCTTGAACACCAAGCAAATGGGACTGAGAAAGAGATCTAGAGACTTACTTTAACATCTAGGCCATCACATAGAGCCGAATCTTTCCTCCATATCATTCGTTGTGTATGCGGCAACCTGCCCGATCTCTGCCCTTCAAAAAACAAAATACTTTTTGACAAAGCATCCGCGTAGTTATGTTGAACCGCAGAGCTTACTAGTGTTGCCATTGCCAACATCCCTTCTTCTACCATCAACAACCTTAATGGTTGTTTAATATTACTACTAGACATGACTAATTTGCTCATTTTCAAGATTTTACTTAAGTTTGAAGAAAATTAGAGCTATGAACGTGTGTGTGTGTGTGTGTGTGTGTGTGTGTGTGTGTGTATAGTAGGGCTGTTGAGGGAGTCCTAGTGTGACAGAAGGAAACAAAAGATACTACTATGATAAATTTGGGTAAAACTGCATCTTTGGTATTTGCCTTTATCAACATTCTTGTGAGCGAACCCAAATGGAAAGTAAAGTAAATGAGACATACCATAATTACCTAACTATGAAGCGATTCTAGTGCATAATCAGGGGTGTAAGTCTTAGTAAGTAGATTGTCAAATGTCAATTCCAAATATTGGTACCATGGTATACCTTATTTCTGGCTAACAAATCTTAATAGTTGTCTTACTTCCTTTTCCAGTTTAAAAAGACTAATTAAAAATGTTACAATGTTAAATTAGAACTCAAATCTTAATACATTTGATCCAATTTATTATGACTTCTTTGATCAATTTCAATTCCAAAATGTGTATAGAACTACAAATTATATAGAGCCTTAAAGAATGCCAAAACACCAACAAAAGGGGCATTGTTGTATGTAACTGGCTCTGATTGTCCAGGATCATATCGAGAATCTTCAAATGTATCATTCTCGGCTGGTCCCCCGACAACTGCTCCTATTAGCAAGTTTTGATTCGGAGCTTGGCTTTTGAAATACTGATCACCGTCATGGCACCTCATGTGCTGTGGATGCTTATCCATGGAAGGTACCACAGAAGCACGATGATGTATTCTTTGAGGAAATTTTGTACCATATCCCACCATATAAGACATCCCCAATGGGTTGCTTCCGAGTATATAATCAACCTGTATGCATCAGTTCAGTTTCAGGCACTAAAATCAACGTAGTTTTATTATGCACACATCTTACCTATGCACATACCTGTTTTCTTGTGAAATTTATCAAATGAGCTGGACCAAGAACAACATTATTGCCACAGTTTATGGTTCTGTTGGCACCTTTCAGGTATCGAGCATAAACTATAAGAAGAAATGATAAGGATGTCATGTGTTGCAGGTTACAACATCCAGGTTTGAACAAGAGTCCACCTTACATACATTAAAAGAAAAACAGTCACAGAATGGAACATGTATGTTACCTTGTCATAGTGTGAATCATATAATTACAAACATTGACAAACTAGCTAGCAACCTGGTGAATACGTGACTGATTTGGGAGCTGGTGATTCAGGCAGAATGGAGCATATTAGCTGGTCAGCTTTGGGAATGAACGGATTGGAATTGGCTGGATCAGTCATAACCCACTGCAAATTCATGAGAAAAATTCAGGTTCAGCATAAGGTTTCAGTTCACTATTTAAAGAAAAGAAAATAATGAAGTTAAAAAATACAAGAAATATGTAACTGACTTGAGAAACAAGTATGTTGATGCCGGCATGCATGCTATCCCATCCGAATGGAACAGGAGAACCATCCACATTTCTCACTACAGTGTTTGACGACTCCAGATTGTGTATGTGGTCTTTGACATATTTCCAATAATTTGGTTCCTTTGTTGCCTTGTATAGCTATGAAGCTCCCCAAATCAATTCATCCTGCAAATATTAACACGTAATAAAACATAATTTTGTATGCTTTCCTCACCACTTGACTATGATTTGAACTCGGAAAACGGAATTAAGGTCACTCATTATGGAATAGGCCGGTTAATTCCTAACTGATCTTCAAGCTAAATTTATATCCAACGTACACAAAATCTGACTATGGATGTGGTTTTATGATTAAATACGAAAGACCAACACTATGAATATCAGTAGAGCATTCACCCAGATATATACATTGGGCATACCATGTAGCCACTAAAATCATTCACCTGGATATATAGATTGGTTATACCATGTAGCCACTAAAATCGCAGTAAAATGGGCAGGCTCCGTCTCCAATACTAGTATTATAAGATCCCTGATACTGATCTGCAAATTGAAACACCTAGCAATCCATATATAGAAAAACTTATTAGTATATAAATGGCAAAAAATTTGACATATATGTTCAAAAATAAAATATAAAAATAGAAGTAATACTCGATAATTAGTTGCATACTTGGATGGCTCGCTTAAGAAGCGAGTCAGAGTAGGCTTTGTCTGATTGGTTAAACACTATAGAGGAAGCTGCAAGCATGGCTGCAATCTCCGCAGAAACTTCTGAACCTGGTTTTTCTTTAGTTACCACATATGTGGTTCTTGGGGTATCCAGGTCTTCAGGCCTTTGCCAACAAGCATGATCTCCGTTGGGGTCGCCTACTACGCCAACTACTGAACCAGGATCATTTGTGGCTTTAAGAAAATAATCAGTTGCCCATCTTATAGCTTCCAAAGCATGTTGAAGTTCAGATCCCATCAAATCTCCAAACTCTAGAACGCTCCATGACAACAATGTTGTTGTGAAGGCCATGGGAAAGTTGAACTTCACATTGTCACCAGCATCATGGTAACCCCCCACCAGATCCCTCTGAGACCATATCAGGAATACTTGTCGACCAGTGTCAGTGTATCAAGGACAAAATATTTTAGTATTTAATTTATATGAAATAGATCGATAAACTTTGGTTTTTTAAGTAGATCCGCCTGTTCACCATGAGCTTCATTTTCTTTTTCTAATAGAATATGCATGCATTGTGACATGTCATTTGATAAGCAAATTTGGTGAGACTAAAGAGACTTACATGAACATCGCTGCCATCATGTAGGGCAGAATCTTTCCTCCAATTCATTCGTTGAGAATTCGGTAACTTGCCAGATCTCTGGCCTTCAAAAAATAAAATGGACTTCGACAGAGCATCTGCGTAGTTATGTGGAGTCACTTTTGCGGCGGTTGCCATTGCCAACAACCCTGCTGCTATCAACAGCCTTAATAGAAGGAAATTGGTACACATGATTTTAATCTTCAATATCACTTCTTTTCCTCTCTGTTATGCTGAGTGCGTCTGTTTGATGTACAAGTTGGTATAAAAAGACCTTCAAAGTACACAGGGCGGTTGGTAAAATGATAAGCAAACTGCAAAAATGGAAACATGGGTTGGTGAATAGGTTGTAGGTTCCCAAATCCATTTTCCAAAACTTAGATGGAAATAATTCAATACAAATTCTTAAACCTGATGGGAATGCTATATATATCCTTAAATACTAGTGACCCCAAATTTAAAGAGCCATCCCATTATTGCCAAAATCTATGAGACTCTGAGGTGGTGATATTCTGGTTACTGGCTAGTAAAAGCAATTCTATAGTGTTCTTTTTCTGGCTCACGGTTCTAATCCTTGCCAGTTTGTTATTTTGGTGGGTTACGGGTTTGCGCTAGCCTAGTTTGGGCCTATGAAGTGTTTCTCTTTTTTTTTTTTTTTTTTTTTTTTGAAAGGATGAAGTGTTTCTTTGGGTTGTTTAGTTTGGGCTTGCTTGTATTTTCTTTTGAAGTCTGTAATATTAAACCCATTGTTGAGTTTCTAGTGTACTTTTTATTTGAATGAATTTGCTTTCTTTTATAGGGAAATTATAGAAAATGTCATATTAGAGTGTGAAATGATAAAAAAGTTACTTAGTTTCCTACTTGATAAAAAGGTCCATAATGAATTGTTAGTAATATTAATTTGATCCTTATGAATAATGAGGTGATGTTAAAAAATGTCAGTTTTTAATTTTTTTGATTCCGATTCTGCCCTTAAAGCCTAATACACTAAACCGCAACCTCTCTACCTCCAATGTCCTCCAAACCCTACGCCTCGATCCCGTCCTCCAAGTCCAAATCGAACAATTGCTGATCACCGCCGCGCTCTCCCAGTTCTTCTCCGACGTTCTCCCTCAGAACCTCGTCATCGACCTTGCGGACTTATTCAATGCCCAGAAACGGTGCGGTTTCGGTTCCGGAAGCAGTGCGGTTCGGGTTTCGGAGGTTATTCACTATATCAGAGTAGAGAACTGGCTTATCGGATTAGAAATTTGGCAATTGTTCATAGCTTCATGAATTCTAGAATTTAGTTTTGGACGAAACGACTATTTATGCTTCTTTTTCTTCTTCTGTTTCTTAAAGGATTTGATAATTCAGTATGAGCTATAGGTATTCAGTATGAAGCTTCCTCACTTTCGTTTTTGCACTTGTTTTCTCAGTAATTCAATTTGTGTATACAATGGATTTGATTCATGTAGATCGAATTTTAGGTAGAAGATTACTGATTTGAAGCGTTTAAGTATACTGTGGAGTAGTTCATTTTTGTTTTCTTTCAGCATCAAATTCTTTGAATATGGCTTCGTGCATCTCGAGCTATTCATAATCCATGTTTTTTTAATTTGTGCATGGGTTGTTTCTCAGTTGCATTTGACATAATAATTGAGAATGATTAATATTCTAAAAAGTAGCTGCTGGTTCAATTATGGTGTGTCTGGATCTACCTTGTGGTTGAGTTTTTTAAAATTGTAGTTATGGTGTTGCTACATATGGTAATTTGTTTAAGCATGTTCGGTATTATTACTCCAATTGTGATCGATTAGATTTGGACCTGTTTGTTATATGTTTTTGTATTAATTATTGTAGGCACTGTCCCAATAAAACCTGAAGTTCTAGATCACGCACCGGTTTTTTTTTTTTACATCCACTATTTGCTTCATAGACCTTCTCAAACATAAATTTCTCTAGAAAACGATGCTACAGAGCTCTAAGAAAATCTGTTCCCTATGGAAAAGAGGCTCCTGGCAATAAGAAAGTAACTATTAGCTTTCTTGTGTCGAGAATGCAAAAACAAAATGGGACCAAAATTTTTCACTTCACTAGGCTCACCATCAGCTGCATTATCAAGTAGAATCCTTCCCTATGTCCAGTGAAGTTAGTTTTAAAGATCACCTTTGGCTTTGGATTGCTTGAAGCAATGCAACATTTCTGACATATGCTTGGTTGAGTTTTAAGTTTCTTAGGCATTGGATTGTTGCAGCTATGATGTTTTTTTTATTTTTTTTTTATGAGAATTTCTTCACAATCCTGGATATCTTTGACTTCTTTTGTTGATTAACTTGCTTTTGGGTCTTGTTCTGTGTTCTCGGCATTCTATTATAAAGTGCTTTCAACATGATTGACTCCTGAATATCACTTTCATGCAATTAAAATGAGGACCAGTTTGATGCAATATGCAGCATGTGTTGCCATGATTTTTGGTGCAAAACATCCCTCTTTGCAGGATGGGACCAAGGAATTGTGGGAATGTGCATTAGCAAGAAGCGCAAGTTGAATTATGAGATTCTCGTGTATAGACCTCCTGTTTGGGCAATGAGTATATGTGTAAAGGAAATAAAATGGTTGGAGAACATTTGACAATAATTGATGAAAATAGTTACGATGCAAAACCATATTTAGTTAAGATGAAAATTATTGATGGGAGCTGTAGTGGAATGATTCCTAGCTTGAGCTTCCTTTTTTGGTTTTTCATATTTAGTTTTCCCAACTTAGATTGTGGTTGTTTGAACATTACAAGTGGTGCCACACTGATATTCGACACCGAGCTCGTTGAAATTTTGGGGAGAGATTCAAAGAACGACGGGGAGCTGTAGTGGAATGATTTCTGGCTTGAGCTTCCTTTTTTTTTTTTTTTTTCACATTTAGTTTTCCTAAAGAAATTACTTATGGTAACCAGTGGCTTGGCAAGGCAAGACGTTATTTTGCTTTATAGTCATTATCAGATTGCACTGCTTTTTTAATCTAAGATTGAAGTTTATGTTACTATTTTGTCACTTGCGGCTCCCCTATTTCCATTTGTGCCATTTTTCACTCACTTAGTTTGTTCAAGGAGAATGGCCTTGAATGGTCTCCAAGTAACTGATCATGTAACTGACCATGTCACTTACAATGAATGTAACTGACCAAGTAATTGAACATGTAACTGATCATGTCACTGACGTTGTCATTGACATGGTTAGTAACTTTGCATGTGACTTGAGGTTAACAGTGACTTGGACAACGATTGACAGTGACATGTTCATGATTGTGACATGGCCAGTAACTTAGCCAATGACTTGAGGTTAACAATAACTTGGGTAGTGACCTCACAAACTAGGGACTTGGTCTGGCAAGTGACTTGGCCAGAGATTGACAGTGACTTAGCCAATGACTTGGCCAGTAATTGATGCAGAGACATGGACAGTAACATAGCCATTTATATGGAAATAATGAATGTGTGTGATGCTGTTTAGGTTGTATGCTTTACTAAAATGGAAGTGTTGCTAGTTCAAATACATACTTTATGATGGGGTGAACATGTAACTGATCATGTAACTGACCATGTCACGTACAATGTATGTAACTGACCATGTAACTTACAATGTATGTAACATGATCATGTAACTGACCGTGTCACTTACAATGTATGTAACTAAACATGTAACATGATCATGTAACTGACCATGTAACTTACAATGTATGTAACTGAACATGTAACTGATCATGTAACTGACCATGTCACTTACAATGTATGTAACTGACCAAGTAATTGAACATGTAACTGGCCAAGTGACATGGCCAGTGACTTGAGATTAATAGTGACATGATCATAACTGTGACATGGCTAGTAACTTGGCCAGTAACATAGCCAGTTACTTTAGATTAACAATGACTTGGTCAGTGACCTCAGTCACTAGGGACATGGGCTGGCCAATGAGTTCACTAGCCAATGACTTGGTTAGTGACATGTGTATAACAGTGACATGGTCAGTGATATCCAATGTGACCTGGTCAGTGAGCTGACTATGACAGTGACTTGGCAAGTGACATATGATTTGGTTAGTGACATGGTCAGTAACTTGGCTACTAACTTGAAATATAGATACCAACAGCGGTCTTGTCTACTGACTTATGATCAACATTGGACATGGTCAGTGACATTGACTTGATGAAATCAGAAAATGCCTAAAATCTGAATGTGCGTAAAGTAAAGTTTCATTAAGGAAAACTAAACATAAGTGACAAAAAAAAAAGATACAAAAAGCTAATTGATTTAGTAATTTGAAGTTTACAATTGGCCAGTGACTTGTATCCTAAGCAGTGACCTGGCCAGTGACATATGTGTAATAGTTTACATTGCAAAATATCTTGCAGAAATCCAATTGTGCTTATGTTTCGCAAATGTCTTGATTATATGAGCTCTATATTGCAAAATATCTTTATTGCTAAGTTTCTTCAAAATCCGCTCATCCTTCGAAAGTTTCCATGTAGTACGTCACAAAAATTCCACAATCCAATATGTTGGTCATAGAAAAATTCAAGTCAATGAATTTGAACAATATAACAATAAAGTGACATTTTAATATGTTGTATACTTATGAGGTTTCTTCTTGTGAAAATGAGAAGATTATCAGTGACTTTAATAGTTACATGGTCAGTGATATGTTCATGACTGTGACATGATCAGTGACTTGGTCAATGACTTGAGATTAACAGTTACCTGACCAATGACCTGGATATAACAATGACTTGAAAATTTCAAAATATGTAAGCGACATGACCAGTGACATGTATAACAGTGACATGGTCAATGACATAGATATAACAGTGACATGTGATTTCCAGTGACTTGGCTACTAACTTGTGATCAATATTGGACATGGCCAGTGACAATAAATTTGACACCTAGCTCTACAATTAGCACATATCCCACAAAACAAGAGCATGTCACAAGTAAAATGAAAACTTTAAAACACTAATAAAAAAATTGTAAACTAAATTCATTTCCAAGCATAGCAAGACAAACTATGAGCCTCTTTATCCATGTATTCATATATTTACAGGCCTCTTCAAACGAGGACCGCGCAGCCAATTATATTAGAAGTGGGGTAAAGCCTCCGATAGTAAGATAAATGTCAAAATACGAGTACACATGTGGATGGGTAATCAAGACAGAGAATGATATTAGTGAGAATGCATAAAATCTTTTGAAAAGAAAAGGTACATAAAAACAAAACTAAGAATAAAGAATAGCCTATGTGTTTATAATCTAATTTCAACTAAATTGGGCGTGCAAAGAACTGCCACTAAATCCAATGTTTCGTTAATCCTAAAACCATTGAACAAGCACCAACAAGATAATGGGTGCTAGTAAGACAACTACCCAAATCTCTATTCTTTTTTGTTCAAGTTTTGCATCATTATCATTGGCCTCAAAATCAATTTTAACAAATCAATAGCATCTAAGGATTCTCTACACTAAAATACAATCTAAAGCTTCATCATTATAGATATTACTCACTAACAGTAAAACCTATGTACAATGCAAAAGCCAACAAGATAGCAAATTCTAATCATACCTAGTGATATTGAATATAGCAATGAGAAGCAGGTTCCTCGTCTAACATTCACATCAAACACTATAGTATTTAGACTCCAAATTCACAATACTATTGCCAATTTCCTCATCTCAGTCATACAAAACTAAACGCCTAGCAATCAATCATGATAATCTAGGGTTGCTTTCAGCCAAAATTCAATTGAATTAGCAATCATTCAACTAATTCAAGGTCTTTCGAAGATATGAAGGATGCTCTATACTTTACATAAATTCAAATAGAAATGAGCATACTTCTTACAATCATCAACTCAAGGAATTAAATTAATAACAATGATGTATAATGAACTGCAACCTAGCATTCAATGCATATGTAACTTCAACAATAATGCATATGCAGCACAGGAATTTCATTGCAATAGTATTCTTCAGTAAACCAAATAAACTTCACTTAACTGAGGATAACGCTGAAGTAGACTATACCCACTTCACTTAACTCAAGATTACATATCCAATTAACCTAAAAAGATTATCAAAAGGTCTCCGATACAAGAAATCACAAGAACCTGATTGAGGCTGCTTGATGGCTTTATGTTCAGAATGAAGATGAAGAAGGAAACAACATTATCGACAGAAATTGACGGAGGCGATAAGGAGGGCCAGAGTCGTGAGATTTGAACCAGGCGACGTCGTAGATGCCGTTGGCGGTGTCGAAGGAGCCATGACGGTGAAGTCAGTTGAGAGAGAGGGGGTGTTAATTATAGTCTGAAATAGATCGGGGAAGAGAGAGAAGATGAGACGATGGCATGAGTTGTAATTTTTGTTATTTTTAATGGCAGGTTGTAAAGAGGTGACCCTAATTATTATGGGGACATTTGTGTGGGCTGGATTATAATAAGATATTTCAAAATGACCTCTTTTATCATTGGCCCGTGCGAATAAACGTATGACCTATCTTTGTTATGACATATTTTCACAGATAATGCTTGATTTACATTTTCACTTAGTTTAATTGGTTTGTTGGTTCAAAAAATTAAAATGATGAACAAACCACTTATAGGTAATTTATTTATTCAGTTAACTATGTTGGAGTCTCATACAAGCAATAAAGAGTTTCGACCAACCGATCATTTTCTTGGATTCAGTTGGGGAAATAGTGATTTAAAGTAAGCCAAAACTCCCACAAAAGGAGCGTTGATGTATGTAGTTGGCTCTGATTGTGGAACATTATATCGAGAATCTTGGAACGTATCATTTTCAGCAGGACCTCCCACAATTGCACCTGTTAGCAAATTCAGATTAGGACCTTGGCTTTGCCAATACACGTCTCCTCCGCGGCAATCGATGTGTTGTGGGTGTTGATCAAGGGATGGTAGAACAGAACCGCGGTGATGTATTTTCTGAGGAAACTGTGGCCCGAATCCGACCATGTATGACATGCCTAATGGGTTGCTTCCTAGTATATAATCAACCTGTATAGTGTTGCAAAAAAAAAAAAAAAAATCAGCCCCAAAATGTTTCATCACCATATCTGCTAGTGTTATTCGCACTCCCTAAAAGTTATACCTGTCCTTTGGTGAAATTTACTAGCCGATCTGGAGTGATGACCACATTATTGCCACAATTTACGACTTTGTTCGTAGCTTTCATGTACCCAGCATAAACCATAAGAAGATATGATATTGAGGTTGAATGTTGCAGGTTACTTCCTCCTGGTTTGAACAACAGCCCTCCTAATTTATTTAGGAAAGAAAAAGAAAACAGAGTTAAGCCGGTTTGACAAAATAACATGATAGATATAACTCTGTTTTAGCTTCTAGGTAGTCTTTTGTTGCGAAACTACCTGGTGAATATGTGACCGATTTTTGAGTAGGTGATTCTGGCAAAATCGAGCATACAAACTTATCCGCATTGAGAATAAAAGGACTAGAATTGTTCGGATCAGTCATTACCCACTGCAAACAAGTATAGAAAAGAAAAATGTCAGATAGGTTAATTCGAATAAATTAAATATGATGGCTAGATTTAAAAACCAAGTACCTGAGAAACAAGTACGTTAATCCCGGAATGCTTTGAATCCCATCCAAATTCAGTGACAGCACCATTTATGTATGAAACAGGATCCCCATTGAAATTTCTTATTACAGTGGACTCCATTTTGTCTATGTTCTCTCTCACATAATTCCAATAATCAGCTGCTCCGGTTGCCTTGTATAGCCAAGAAGCTCCCCAGAGCAATTCATCCTTGAAACAAATTAGTCACCCCAAGATTAGTGATGAATTAACTAAAATCAAATTTTCAATTAATTACGTAACATAACGAAACTTGAAAAACAAATTCGTATAAAAAAAAAAAAAACTTGAAAAACAATTAGTTACCATGTAGCCACTAAAATCACAGTAAAAGGGGCATGCTCCTTCCCCAATACTGTCATTGTAAGACCCCCTATACTTATCTGCAAATTCAAAGACCTAGTATAGCCACAGAGAAAAGGTTAATGAAGTATAAAAAGCTAAAAAAGAAGATTAAAGATCGTGATCATCAGCTATATATGCACCTGCATTGATCGGTTAAGAAGCAAAGTAGAGTAGTTATTGTCTGAATCTTTGAACACCAAGGAAGAAGCTGCAAATGCAGCTGCAATTTCGGCTGAGACTTCTGAACCTGGCTTTTCTTTGGTGACTACATAAGAGGTTCTTGGGGTGTCCATGTCCTCAGGCCTTTGAGAACAACTGTGGTCACCAATGGGGTCGCCAACTACACCCACAACCGAATCAGGAACGTTTGTGGCTTTCAGAAAATAATCAGTCCCCCATCTTATAGCTTCCATAGCTTGTTGAAGGTCCGATCCCATTAGATTTCCGAACTCTAGCACGCTCCACGACAACATTGTTGTTGTGAAGGCCATGGGAAAGTTGAACTTCACATTGTCTCCTGCATCATAGTAACCCCCTACAAGATCCATCTGAGGGTGGAACAGGCCTGTCATGTATACATGTTCTAGACGATCCAAAGGCTTTCAAAATCTCCTTGATAAAAAATTGGGCAGTGCTAAATTGAAATATATATAGAGACGATTCACCCAATTTTCCAATACCAATTAACTAAAGAACAATGAAATTTATTGTTAAAATTTAAGATATAAGGTTTGACTCATTAGTGGATGTCAATGTTTTACAAAAATGCGCGGCAAAATTGCTTTCAAATAATAAAAGACTTGTTATAAAAGTATTTTTTTAGTGTTTTTTGTAGAAGTGCCACTATCAAAATATTGCAAGCAAATCATATGGCTAATCAGAAATTCAATCTTAAGCCAGAAAAAGAGTGAGAGAGAGGCTTACACCAACATCAGAGCCATCCTTCAAGGCCGAATCTTTCCTCCAAGTCATTCTTTGCGAAGGCGGTAAGTTTCCAGATCTCTGCCCTTCGAAAAACAATATGCACTTCGACAAAGCATCAGTGTAGTTGTGTGACGAAGCCAAACTTGCTGCTGTGATCATCCCTGCTAATATTATTAACACCCTTGGAAGGGTATTCCTGCACATGATTTTACTCATCATCACTACTATATATCAGTCAATTTCTAGTACTAAAATCTCAAGAAAGTAGGCAATCTCAAATGGTCTGTATAATCACTGAATTTATAGGACAGCCTTGATATGTATGCCTTAGTTACATGTATGACAGTGCACTCCCACTATTTGCTTGTACCAAGTTGGCTGAATTATTTCTCTTAAATGAAAATCTATGGAGGCACGAAAATTATTAGTGACTTTTCCTTATCCTCCTGCCATTTTTGTAAATAATGTACATTCTCAGGAAACTAAAATGGATAAGAAGTTATTTCTTTCTTTACTTTTTCTTCTTTTGGTGGTTGACCACAGATGGGAATCACATATGTACCTTGGCTGGTACTGCCTTATTCAAAACTGTGAATGAACCAGGCCAAATAGTATTTACGAGTAGTTACATTTTGTTAGTTTTCTTTCCTCTTGTGGTTAATTACAATGGCTTTTCCTCTTATTCAATAGTGTGAATGAATCCCTAGTTCCTCTTTCAGCCTAGATTTGCAATTTAATTTACTTTAATAAACAGATATACTACATTAATAGTACTATTAATGTGCTATTAAAATACATGTACTATTAACATGCATGGTCTGATGTTTGATTAAGATTAGGGATCCAGGTCCTGGGTTCGAGTCATCATGGGAGTATAAGTGAAATCCTTTGATCCATTTAAAAAATAAAAAATAAAAAATTGGGGCCTAAATTAAGAATGGTTTGAACATGGTTTGATGTTTGATTAAGATTGGGGTCCTAAATTAAGAATGGTTTTGCGAGGGATTTGATGATTTTGTGGATGTGTAAAACTAGATTCTTCTTATAGTTTGGTGTGTTAAATAAATGAGGGATCTCTGCAGATTTATCACTGCACGTATCTTGATTTAGAAGTAGAATGATGGGTTTGATGAAGAAGAAAAAAAGATGGTGAGAGAGGAAGGAAGGAGTAAGGACATAAAAAGGGTAAATATGGAAGAGAATTCATTCAAAACAGCTGCTGTATTTCTAGATGGATTTAATATTAGGAAAATCTGATATTTTTCCACATGGCTGAGTGTGGCAGTTGAGTGTGTATATAGCACTCCCCCTATTAACATATACTACATTAATAGTACATATATTTTAAATGACTTGATCAAAGATGGTTAAATAACCTAATTTTATTGAAAATGGTTAACTGATATCATATGTACAAAAGAAAGCTATAATAAGTAGATGAGTATAAAGTTTATGACTATAAAATTGAAAAACTTAGTATTGTTCGTTCTAATTTATACTACAAAGAATCAGTTGTTCTAAAGTTGGTAATACCAAAAATCAAAATATTATATATGATTAAAAACTAAAAATTTTGGTTAGTAATTAGTAGCTCAATTTGAAACCGAAAGTTTTGACCGACCGAGTGACAGCCTAATCAAAATCGCATGTTCTTATCTTTTCACCAAATTTTTTCTATCCTTAAATAATAATTTTAGAGCACTTTTCAAACAGAAGCAACTCAACTAGAACTAACGAGCACAATTTTTTTACAATTATTTAAAGTCTATTCATTCAAAAAAAAAAATTCGTTCAAGGTTTTGGTGTTCCACTGTTTTGTTAGTCAGCACACATTTTAAAAATCATGCTATATATCATGCTCAATGAATGGTGAGCTTGTGGTAAATGAGGATTTAAAGAAAAAATAATGTTAACAAAGTTTAACATGTTTTGGTATGTATTCCATAGGTGTTCCCATGACAGTATGAGACTCCCAACATGCCAAAACTCATTTCTATTCCAAGGAACACGAAAAACGGCTCCATAACCACAATAGCTTGAATCTTGCTTTCAAGCACCATCAGTATTTATTTTAACCCACCCAAAAGAAGCTAGGTAGCTTATTAGGACCATGGATGCGATTTGAAGTAAGCCAAGACGCCTACAAATGGTGCATTGATGTATGTGGTTGGCTCGGACTGCACAAAATCCACTCGAGAATCTTCATATGAATCCTTTATATCTGGTCCTCCAACAACAGCCCCAGTTAGCATATTAGGATTTGGGTTACTGCTGTTAAAGTAAACGCTTCCGTCTTTGCAACCAATCTGTTTAGGGTGTTGACCAACCGACGGTAACGATGACCCCCGATGATGAATTCTCTGAGGAAACTTTTTGCCATACCCGACCATATATGACATGTTCAATGGGTTACTTCCTAGTATGTAATCCACCTGCATATATCAGTCAGTCCAAACATAAGTTGTTTAATCCTTCTAATTAACTAGTACAAACTTCCATTTAATGACAATTTATCGAATTAGTAGTCCAGTACCTGGCCTTTTGCAACTTGAACAAGTCTAGCTGGACTGGCAACAACATTGTTACAGTGAACTACTCTATTGGCTTGCTTCAGATAACGAGAATAAACAACCAAGAGAAATGACAGAGTTGTTGCATGCTGCAGATTACTTCCTCCAGGTTTAAATAAAAGCCCACCTAATCAACGCACATCATAACAAATGAATTATTCAGTGATTTAGATTAATGATTTGACAACAGCTAACATTTCAAACATATAAGTAGGTTAATTTAGATCAATGCCTGGAGAATATGAGACTGATATGGTTGGCGATTCAGGTAACAAACTGCATATGAACTTGTCGGAATTGTGAATGAAAGGACTAGAACCGATATCGATGCTAGACATGAACAACTGCATATGTAAACAAGAACATAGTCTTGTGTTGTTTAGCTGAATTGGGTTTAAAGCTTCATAAACAAAATGACAATGAAGTGCATATATTATACCTTGGAAGCCAGTACATTGATGCCTGCGTTCTTTGAATCCCATCCAAATTCGGCAAAGCTTCCACCTACAGAAGAATATGCTAAACCATTTACATTTCTCATGACAGATTTTTCCAGCTTGTGTACGTTTTCTACTACATAGTTCGAGTATGTAGGGTCCGTAGTTGCCTTAAACAACCATGTTGCTCCCCAAATCAATTCGTCCTATATACAGTTAAGAAATTGTCAATTTGTCATATAAAAATAAAGATCGATCTACTGCAATATTGATCACCCATCTCGTTTTCTGTATAAAATAGTGTACATGCCTACCTCATAGCCACTAAAATCACAGTAAAATGGACAAACCCATGGTCCAAGAGCATCATTATAGGAGCCCCGGTATGTTTCTGCAAACTCAAACACCTGGTCCATGCACAAAATTAGTATAATATATAAATCAAGTTTCATATTCATATAGTAATTAGCTATCTTCATGTTTTAGATGTCTGTCATGTTTTGTGCTTAACACTGTTAACGCTTGTGAAACTAAATTAAATAGCATGACAACATAACATGTACCATTCTAGCCCTTTTGAGAAGCCTTGCAGAGTATTCCAAATCAACATGCTTAAAAACCATGGAAGAGGCTGCTAGGGCAGCTGCAATCTCTGCCGAGACTTCAGAACCTGGGAACTGTTTGCTAACTGCATAGGGGTTTCTTGGGGTGTCCATGTCCTCAGGCCTCTCCCAACAATTGTGGTCGCCGTAAGGTTCGCCAACTTGGGCAAACACAAAGCCAGGAATGCTTGTGGCTTTGAGGAAGTAGTCCGTTCCCCATCGAATGGCATCAAGTGCACGGGGTAGGTCTGCACCCATGTCCTTCCCGAACTCTAACACGCTCCATGCCAGCATGGTTGTCGAGAAAGCCATCGGAAAGTTGAACTTCACATTGTCACCGGCATCGTAGTAACCCCCTACCAAATCAACCTGATCGCAAAATGTGTATGTCAAACTAGTAAACAACACGTTAAAATGAATTGGCAAGTTGAAATTTAGGAGCAATTGATGGTCCATGCTTAATTTGTTCATAACCTTTAACTAAACCCCCACCCTATTAATTTGTAGTCAAGCATGTTTTACGAGCAATTGTACACTCTGTAAATGGAGAAATGAGAAGCAATATCAAAGTACTTTTTCTCCCCAAGGTAGCTAGCCAGCTAGGTCACATTTTTCTAATACTGAGTAATAACAGAAAAGTAATAAAAAAATTACTGATAAATTATGCTTTTGGCAGTTGGCACACTACAAAGGCAAGGAAAACTGGAAAAGAAAAAATATTTTTTTTTAGAAGAAGAAATTGTATATTATTAAACAATTTAGATAAGTACATTAGGTATTATTAAGAAAAAGTAAATGTTGATATGCACATTCTAACTTATGTTATTTTATATAGTCAAAAATAGAGTTAATTTGTAGTTGCTATTTTATTATGTAATGTAGAAATTCCCAAACCTCTCGTTTGATGGACAAGTACTACTTGAAAATTTTTAAGTTGACCATTACCAAATAATTAGCATCAAAATGGAGTTTGCAGAACTCAAAGCACCAAATTTGTAGAAAATAATAATCAGCAAAAATTCCAAAGCATGTGATGTAGGACAAGAATGGACCTGGTTTAGCAGAAAAACTAGAAAAATAAAAAAACAAAGTGGAATCAAGAAGAGTGATTGGAAAATAAGTAATTCACGCATAAAGAGGTTACTAGCCGCTTCTTTATTTTTCTAATTTTCCGGCTAAACCAGGCCTATTCTCGTTCTACATCAGCATGAAAAATACTAATAAGGAATGGTGGAGATAATCAAAGTGAGACCCACAAATCAAAGTAACAGAGAAATTAATAGAGATGATTAATGGAGACTTACACCAATCTGAAATCCATCCTTAAGTGCAGAATCTTTCCTCCAAGTCATTCTCTGACGAGAGGGTAGCTTCCCTGACCTCTGGCCCTCAAAGAACAATATGCTCTTCGTCAATGCATCCCCATAGTCCTGCGAAGCCTTCACCACCATCACCACCATCATCGCCGCCAGTAAAACCACCGTCCTTAATCTCCCAAACAGACTCATTCTCGTTCAATCTATATCCGTTTCTCTCTTCAGCTCTGGAAACCCTTCTACTGTATATTTTTCTTCTTTTGCTTGTACTTCATGGCCATGAGGGGTCATATATATATGTAGGAACTAGGAAGATTATGGCCTAAAGTGTTGACAAAACTAATTCAATGAATGGAGAAAAGCAATGGTATTCGTACGGATGTCCGCCGCTAACTTAGAGTTGAAGAATAAAATTCACCGAGAGAAAAGAGAAAGACCTAGAGGAGAAATAATTGAAACAGAAACGAATAAAGGCACTTCCGGAGCCTCCGTATAAGGTGGTGAATGAATCAGGTGCAACTTTAGTGCGCTGGGTAGTTAGTTTCAGTGTATTTGGGAATTTGAAAAAAAGACTGCTCCAATTGAGGCAAGCAAAATCGAAATTATTGTAACTATCAAATCCTATATATACCGACTTGGACCATACTTAAGTTCTAAAAATTGGATCCAACCATGATATCTATTCCGTAAATTTATATAGAATGTTCTCTCTATAAAAGTAAATTGAGAATTGGAATTAGTGTACTCATTTCATTTCATAGTCCGGAAGAGAATTACAACAGAAATATCAATTACAATGATGACATTAAATGTTGATTGATCCGTAATTGTGTTGATTGATGGTAATTGTTGATTCCTTGATTTCCTCTCCGTCAATCGCTTTGACGAAGGCACATAATATATTTTTCCTTTAACACTTTCATATTTGTTCTTCTTCCATGGACATGGTCATTTCGGTTTCTCAAAACGCCATTAAGGAAAACCAATTATTTTCATTGGAAGTTTATGTTCAATGGTCACCACATCCTATTCAAGACAGTTTATTGTTGTAATTTAAGAACGTCAAACCAAGAATCAATACGAAATTATTACTATAATGAGAGGATTTTCCAATTTTGGGTCTGGATTTTGAAGCTTGAATGAAGGTAAAGTGATTGAACTTTACAAAGCTATAAGCATCTTTCCTTGAGGTGAGAGTTTGGGAAGATATGAGGGCAGTAATGTCACAGCCGCCCCACATTACTTGACAATTATACCCAAGATGGACTCTCTTCGATGTTATGGAGTTGAATTTTGTATGTTAATTAAATGCCCAAATAAGTCTATTTGAACAAAGAAGGCCCAATCGATCTTGGGTGAGTCTAGTTAGACCTCCTAATTTTCTATTTGGACCTCCTTTAATTTTTATAAAAATTTAATCACTATTTTGCCCCTCTTATAGAAAATACAAGATTTTGGCCCTCATATATGCCATTGTTAGTGCTACATTTTTAACAGACTAATAGATCCGATTCGATATTCAACTTCTTTTGTCAAAAAAGAAAAACATACAGATTGATAGTTGTAAATAGGCTCATGAATTCATGAATTCAAATTTTCAAATATGATGAAAAATGTAACTATTTCTATTGAGATCATTAAAATGATAATTTCATGAGGAATTTCTTATGAGATCCATTTTTCAATCATATTTTCGCAAATAGATGTTTAGATATTCATTTGTAGATCATTTATGTAATTTTTCAACCAAATTGAAAATCGTTAAGGTATTCATAATTGTGATTTATCATTTATGAACATGAACGGTTCATGTTTGACAGATTTGATTCGTCCATTGATTTTACCTTATTCGGTACCTTAACTATTAACAATCTGGAAGAAAGTTTTCAGAAGTGATCTACTCGTGCATACATAAACATCTAGCAGTTGATTTACAGTAATGTAATCGAAAAGTGGACATCCCAAACCGTTGATTAAAAAGTTCTCATGAAGTCCTTTTTTTATTGGTCCTCATTGGAAGCCCTCCCACTATCAAATATATATAAGGCCCTTTTACTAAGGGATCCTTTTTTTTTTCTTTCTTTTTTTTTAAAGGATTCTTTGTGGGCCTCACTTTTCACTCACATATCGGTATCTCGATCGTTCATTTCTTAGGACTATATTAGTCACTGTTAAGGTATTGAACTAGATTAAATCAATGGACGAACCAAATCTGTCAAACATGAACCATTCACATTTATAATTGTAAATCACAGTTTTGAATGTCTTAACGATAATCAATTTGACTGAATATTTGCATAATTGATTTACTCATATAGACCTAACAACTTGACGGTGGAGATGTTGATAAGTGATCAAAAAGTTGGTCAAATAATCAATTTCTTAAAATGGCCAAAAAAAAATTTTCTCTCACTAGAAGGGCCTTATATGTGTGTGTGTGTGTGTGTGTGTGTGTGACTAAATACTCGTTATTCCTCATACTTTTGCACTAATATTTAGTCCTATATTATATATACTTAGCTAAAATTAAACAGTTTAGTCCTTATTATTTCTAATTCTCACACAACATGTCCTAAAATGACTATTATACCCCTTACTTTTTATTTTTTTTTATTTCTCTCTTTTTATTTTTATTTTTTCTGCCTCTCTCTCTCTCTCTATACACACACACACACAATATATATATATATATATATATATATATATATATATAGAAAGAGAGAGAGGGTATAATAGTCATTTTAGGACATGTTAAGTGAGAATTAGAAAGAATAAGGACTAAGCTGTTGAATTTAAAAAATTTGGACTAAACTGTTTTTCCTGCAAAAGTATGAGGAGTTACGAGTAGTTAATCCATATATATATAACTATTATTATAGCTACATAGTCCTTGATCACAATAAAGTCGCAATTTTCACTAACCACCGTAATAAAAAATTCACTCATGATAACAACTTAACTTTAAAATCACACTGAACGATTCAAATTAATCGACCCTATAATATTTTGGGGAAATGATCATTTACCCAATTTCAGCTTAAAAATTGCCCACTTGCTCCACTAACAGTTTTTTAACCTCATTTATCTAAAACACTCTAAGGGATTATTTCCCTAATACCCAATTAATTCTTTTTTTTATTCTTTTTATTTATTTTTAGGACTTTTTTGCCCTCTCCTTCTTTCTCACTTAGAGAGAAGTCATCCTCCACCTTGCTGTGCTCCGGTGACCAGTGGCCGGCCGCTGTCTCCGGCGACCGGTGACCAGAGTCCGGTGTCCTACAACCAGTCACCGGAATCCTGAATCCGACTGCCGGACTGGTGACTGGATTCCGAAGTCTAATTTTATTACCCCCTAATAATTATATTATTGCCCCCCCCCCCCCCAATAAACCTAATTATTTTGGTTAATGAATCTAGCAGCATTGAAATGACCTGTAATAAATGAACCACAGTTAAGACATTATTGCAAGGAAATAATCTGTCTATTGCCTCCCAATAGACCACCCCAAAAATCACCAGTTTCTATCATTGACAGATTATTGTACTTTAATAAACTCAAAACAACATAAGACTTATCAAAACTCTAATTTAAGTGATTAATTAACAATAGTTATGAAATTATTGGGGGGCAATAATCTGTCTATTGCCCCCAATAGACCACAGTTTTGACGTCGTCTGAGACCTACAAACGAAGCCCAGACTCGATTCGGGCGTGGAGAGCTTCCCGGACATCTAACGAACAAAACCGGCGAAGCCCAGAGGGGTTGGGATAGTGGAGTTGGATGGCGTCATCCTCTGGTGGTCCGACGGTGGGATAGAGCGGCGGCAGTGGAGGCCGTCATTGACGGTGGAGTGGTGGGCGTGGTGGCTTAGAGAGAGAGAGAGAGAGAGAAAGAGAAAGAGAGCCTGAGACGAGGTTAGAGAGAGAGAGAGAGAGAGAGAAAGAGAGAGAGAGAGAGAAATCGATGAGGGGGAGGAGAGAGAGATATGAGTGTAATTTGTTAATTAAAATGAGGGTAATACTGTCAAACACTGTTAGATTGGGTAAATGAGGTTAAAAAAACTCTTGGTGGAGTAATTAGTGGACAATTTTTTGACTAAAATTGGGTAAGTGGTCACGGCCCCTAATATTTTTTGGTTTGTATGTAGAAAGATACAAGTATATGTGATAGTCTTGGATGCAATCTTTCCTCTTTCACTGGATATAACAAAATTTAACAGATGTTCTCATTGTATACTTAGAATCTCAATAAGGAATATAAATGGATTAACAAAATCATTAGTCAATATTGAAAAACTCAACAAAATATATGTCAACATGGATTGCTAGCTTCTATAAGATCCCAGCTACTAGTGCATTATGAATACATATTCATGGTTGAACCACTTGAACCGTAAAGAGAAGATATGTTCGCGTAGTTTACAAACTAACCAGAATAGCACATGGGGGGTTACCCTAAACTTAAGGCCTGAATATTGAGTAATCAAGAACATGGTTCACACTCCTCCCGTCCAAGAAACTGTTACTTTCAACCTACACATGATGATGATCCATGATCAAATTACTCAATCCCCCAGTTATCATAAACAATTTCGTACTACATATTGCTATCATGCGTACGGAACATGTTATATGCTTGTTTTTGATTAGTCTACTCCATGCATTTAGTTTCTTAATTTATTACTATAGTCAATGTGACCAAAATAATTTACCTACTTTTGATTTTCTTGGTAAAGTTCTTTGTAGTTGAGGAATGAGGATCTGTACGTTTAGAAGATATATTCCAAATTGATAGTCAAATCGTTTACTAAGTCTATATTTTCCACACAGAAAAACCCTAAGCCGGCAGCTCAGTTTTCATAGCACTAATTGTAATTAACACCCTGCAATGGCCTGCATTAGTAAAACATTATATCATCCTGCAATTCTTAATTTTAATTTTGTATGCAAAGAAATATCCCTTAAAGAAACAATATCATCCCTCATTCTCTCAATGCTAAGATCCATTATCTCTTCCTTATGACAATGTTAACATGCATTTTGCTTCATATATGATACATTAAGAAATATATTATATTTATTCATTTTTCAAAATATATTATATTTATTCATTTTTCTACCCAAGTTTACGTAAAGCCAACATGGTATATCTTGTTTTGCAATCTTACTCTATCATGCAATTTCACAATATTTACAAAATCTAATTGTCATCTATATGTCAAACAAGCACCAGCCTGCTTCTTCTCTTTTTAATTCATGATACTCTTACATAAAACTAGAAATCTCAAACCCCCTTAAGATAGACCCTCAAAAACCTCAATACCCCTCACATTCATATTCATACTCATTTCATTGATCATCAATTATGGCTATGAAACTAACTTTCCTACACTCTTTACTCATTTTCTCATCCATGCTCTTTCAGACAGCCCTATCAAGAAGCCACCACCATCCCTCCAATCGCATTCGAACATGGTGCAACAAAACCCCTCACCCGGAGCCATGCAAATACTGGATGTCCCATTACCCCCACCGTCTCACCCCGAAGCACTCCACCGATTTCCGAAAGCTGATGGTCCAGGTTGCCCTCGAGAGAGCCCTCAGTGCTAAATCATACGCCTCCCAATTCAAGCAAAACTGCGAAAGCGATCCCCAAAAGGCTGCGTGGACCGATTGCTTGAAGCTCTTCGACAACACGGTCCACCAGCTCAACCGCACCCTGCAAGGCCTAGACACCAAGCATAAAGAGACCTGCACCAATTTTGATGCACAGACTTGGCTCAGCGCCGCCCTCACCTACATTCACACTTGCCGAGACGGATCCAAGGAACTGAACGTATCGAACTTCATAACCCCTATTTATACGTCCAACAACAATGTGTCCGAGCTTATTAGCAACAGTTTGGCAATTGGTTCACAACTTCTGGAGAAAGAAAATCGAACAACCACAGACGAAGGGTATGAGTCTTTTCCCAGTTGGCTTTCAAACCACGACAGGAGGCTATTGGCAGCTTCTTCGATCAAGGCTAACCTCGTGGTGGCGAAAGACGGATCGGGCCACTTTCGGACCATCCAGGCGGCATTAAATTTGGCGGCAAAGCGAAAAAGAATGACCAGATTTGTTATCCATGTCAAAAAAGGTGTTTATAGGGAGAACATTGAAGTTGTCAACACCAACACTAACATCATGCTGGTTGGTGATAGCTTGAGGTATACGATAATCACAGGTGGCAGAAGTGTCAAAGGAGGTTACACTACTTTTAACTCTGCAACTGCAGGTATGCAATCTCTCTCTCATTATTAGAAAGATAAATTTCCCCTAAAGCAAAACTAGTTGAAAATCATTGAAATTCTAATGAAATTATACTTAAGTGTGGACTAAGCAATTGTAACGTTACAGGCAAGTCATGAACCATTGCAAACTACATAGGGTCGAGTCTCTTTCCATGAGATTGTAAACTAATACCCAATATTACTTTACTCACTCTATTATGTTTAGTTTTCTTAACTATGACTTTTGTTCTTTGTTCAAAATATGACTGTAGGCATTGACGGGCCTGGCTTCATTGCCCGCGGCATCACATTCAGCAACACTGCCGGAGCACTAAAGGGACAAGCGGTGGCCCTTCGATCCAGCTCCGACCTTTCAGTATTCTACCGTTGCGCCTTCCAAGGCTACCAAGACACTCTCATGGTCCACTCTCAAAGACAATTCTACAGAGAATGTTACATCTATGGCACCATAGACTTTATATTTGGTAATGCTGCTGTTGTTTTCCAGAGTTGCATTATTTACGTAAGAAAACCCTTATGGGGCCAAGTCAATGTCATCACAGCCCAAGCCCGAAACGACCCGTTTCAAAGCACGGGTATTTCAATCCATAACTCTCAAGTTCGGGCTGCCCCAGACCTTAAGCCGGTGATTCGCTACTATAAAACATACTTGGGCCGGCCATGGATGCAATATTCTCGGGTTGTCTTCATGAAATGTTACCTTGATAGCTTGGTCGACCCGGCAGGTTGGCTGGAATGGCAAAGAACTAATTTTGCTCTAAGCACTTTGTATTATGGGGAGTACAAGAATTTTGGTCCTGCCTCGTCCACCAGATATAGGGTCAAGTGGCCTGGTTTTCATGTCATTACTAGTGCAAATGTGGCAACATCGTTCACCGTCGGAAGCCTTATTGCCGGACGATCGTGGCTGCCCACCACTGGTGTTCCGTTCACGTCAGGCCTTTGATCATGTCCTATATGTGTAGTATAATTGGTTGTACTCTAATGTATTTATTTGGCAGAACAATTATTTGTGTGGTGCTTGTTGGATTTTGTGCATTTTTAGTACATTCTCAAAATTGAAGGAACTATTTACTGGCCAGCAGGAATGTCTTCTTGGATTTACAAAGCACACGTATTGAAACCCAAATTCATAGACCCCATAGAATGTTTGAGCAGAATATTTGCGAAGGTCGACTCTTCTTTAGTGGAATACCAATGGCTCCGAATAATTGCATATGAAGAAATGGTTGTTTGCGTATAAGTTTTAAGTATTAACTTATGCCAAAGTTATAGATTACGAAAGAGGATAACAGATTAAAGATGACTTGCATATGAGAATCTAATTAATTTAGTGGCGGGACAAACCCTACGGGACATAGTCAACTACGGACTCTATGCACCCAAAAATTGTTTCGTCTTCACACAAAGGCAAAAGCGGTGGCATGCACGTTAAGAAGCAACAACCACGAAGTGGCCTGGTTATATAAATATACATACATATTAGAATAGTTTGTTGGGTATTAATTTTGCAATTCTACCCTGCTCATTAATCAAAATGTTCATGTATGTGCATGGCTTTCTTAATTTGTTCTGCCCCGCATATTAAGGATACCTTGAGGGCTCAAATTCTATTCGGCTAATTGTCCAATTTGTCATAATTGTACGTCAAGTAATTATACGTCAAGGATACCCTCAGGCGTTAGGGCTCAAGTTAAGTCTGTTGAAAATACGAAAAAATATAACTTCTACGTACATTGGACGAATATAATTTTTTTTTTAGGCTTATAAAGGTTTGGATCACTTCATCCATTGCCAATTGATTTTGGATGCGAACCCTAGCTTAATTTATCATGGTATCAGAGTGAGTCACCCATGTGTATGGTTTTAGAGATAACCTCACGTGCTCATCGTCATCCAATATAACTTGTCCACGTGTATGGCTTGAGAAATCGCCACACATGCAAAGGCGTGTTGAGAATGTGAAAAGATATAACTCTCACATTTAAAAATATAACCTTTCATATGAGCTTATTTGGGTCACTCCATCCATTGGCAATTGGTTTTGAATGCGAACCCCAAATTATTTTCTCAAAGTCATTTAGCTACATTAACCTTGATTATCTTCAAGTTCCAGATGTAACCAAAAAAACAATCCATGTCATCAAATTTCTATTGAGATAATGTATCTTCTTAGTTCCATCTGGAACAAATTGATCTTAATTTTAGTATTGAAATATTCCATAATGATTATGAAGACACTTCATTAATTTATGCATGTCTATCCTAGCTTTCTGCAGTTGATTAGCAATAATATGGTGGACTAGTCTTTTTGTTTAGTATTTTTGTACATTAGTAAATTGTATCAACCTTTGTAGATTAAGAAAACGTAAGCGCTTAAATTACCACTTGGAACTAATTTAAGTAGCTCTGAATATATGTACATGACTTGGTTTATAAACTTTTCGCAAGCGTACGAATCGTTGTCAAGTAAGGGAAGTAATTGGACCTTAGTTTATCGTACCTTGGGGATTAGGTGTTGGATCTAACCAAGATAATTGGCAGTAGGATACTAAAAGCACAAAAGAAAAATAAAAAGTAAAATAAGACTATAAACAATCAAGGCACCAAGTCTTGGCAATGCTCGGCTTAGCTCACACCAAGCCTATTCAAAGCCACTAACTTGTAGCCTCAAGATGGGTATACACAAATGAGTCGATGGATTTAATGTTTGAGAGTGGACTTGAACTTAACAACAAGTAATAAAATGTAAAACGATTAATAAAAATGCAAGAAAATTAAACTAGAAAAGTGTGAACAATATAATGGGAATGTCGGGTGCTAGGGAGGTTCCTTCACCCAAATCTCATGTGTCGGAAGCTAATATAATGTAGATGCATATTTCCTACTTTGGCGGTAGTCGTATCCAAGGCGGTTCAAGGCTCAAGGACCGAAATTCCCTTTCATGGTATTCCTACTCCGGTTCAAGGGTGGTAGGAACTAACTTGACATGAATTAGAGCCGGTTCAAGGGTCTCTAATTCACATCAAGAGGCCTAAAGATAAAAGAATTAGACTACTAAGCGACCCGCCCGAGCATTCACGCAACGGGTGTAAATTACCATGCTTATAACCCCTCGAATACGAAATTGAAGGTTTCTAGCTTAGAAATTAGAGGGGGTCAAGTCTCTAACTCCATCCTAGACATGCTCAAAATACACACCCTAGAGTTGACTAGGCTCCTAGACATGTATTTTAACCCAACAAAAATATATATAAGCATCCATCATATGAAAATTGCATCATTATATTAAAATAAGCATTTTTTTACACAAGATTTGGACTAGGGCACACAACCCTAGCCCCCAACAACAAAACTACTCACTACCCATCATTAAACAAACATCAATATACATAATTTAAAGAGGAACAAAGTGAAGAGAAGTAGGAGTAACAAGAACAAGCCACAAATTGCTATAAAGCAATTATGGCTCCCCACTTTTACCCAAATTTGATTTGATGAAGATTTTGATGCTTGGGCTTCCCTTTGAATCTTGTGAAATTGATGATAATTAGTGGTGGAGTAGTGAAGAAATTATAGAAAATGGGTTGGTGGTGGTGAGTTTCGGTGTGAGAGAGAAGAAGGAAGAAAGAAATGGGGTTAATTCTTAATTGGAAAATATATGGGTCTGGGCGTGAGTGATAAGAAGAGAGGCAAATGGGGTTGGGTGCGGCGTTGTAGCTGTGTAGGGTTCTCGGGTTCTCTGTTGAAGAGTGAAGGGATTGGTGATATATATATATATATATATATATATGCCAGTCAATCATGTGGCCTGGTGGTGTGGTTCTCAAAGATAAAAAAAATGGATATCTTCACAAATTGTGTATGAACTTTAGGCCATTCTACATTTTGGTGTACCAACTTTCAAAACTATCAGAATGGTGTATCAAGTTTGCTCCAATCTTTCATTTTGGTGTACGCCGTTAAATTTTCCGTTATCTTTGCAAAAAAAAAAAAAATTCCGTTATATTTCCTTTAGTTTTGTCAGTTTTTTTTTTTTTTTTTTTGTAAAGATAACGGAAAATTTAACGGCGTACACCAAAATGAAAGATTGGAGCAAACTTGATACACCATTCTGATAGTTTTGAAAGTTGGTACACCAAAATGTAGAATGACTTAAAGTTCATACACCATTTGTGATATTTTCCCCAAAAAAAAACAATGGGTGAGGTGGCAGCATGGGAGAGGCTAAAGAGAGAAAATAAAAGAATTTAACTTAAATAAAAATTGGAAGATGATCAGGTCACGTGGCTTGAGTATGAGCCTGGTCAATTAAACATTGTTTAATTGACAATAGTTGCAGCACATTTTTGCTAATTAAACAATTAAGCAATTAAGCATAATTGTTTAATTAAAATATCTACTAACTCTCTTTTTGTCAAAAATCTCAAGTTGCTTCATTTTCGCACCATTTTGTCTCGCATCTGCAACTCCGCTTATTTCCTACAAAATAAATAAAAATATATTATTACATATTTAATTGACTTGAAGATTAGCTTAATTCTAGTGTTAGAATGTAATTACGCGCATAGAAATGCGTGTAATCAGTACATTCATACAATAGCAGATGTTGGCAACTTGGCATGGAATAGAATTTTCCTGGACACGAATTATTTGCATCAGAATGTTTGCGGTAGTTAGACAAATGATCACAAGCTAAATTAAGCCGTTGAGTATATTTGTTCAAGAGAAAAATCCTTGTTTACATGGTGGTTCATACAGAACTATCAATATTGGCCAGCTAAATAGTGGCAGGAACTGCATTTTAATTCATTTTCTTCTTGAATTATATGTTTTCATCGGCTTCTATTACAAATTAAAAGCCCTGATTCTGTGTATGAATTCTGAGATATTAATTGACCTAATTATCAACATTAAGAAATCGTCCATAGCGTTGAAACCAGAAACTAGGTGTGCCTTTCCATTACGCGTTCAATAGCTACTAGCATGCTTCTATAGATGTTAGAATATTCAAAGTTAGCAACCTAAAAAATTAAATAAAGGTCCAAAATCCAGCTGTGGAAAAACTGGGGGGCTACAGAAGTACAGAGTTTAAAGTCTACTATGAACATTAATATACATATGTATACAATTATAAGATTCGGCGGAGATATTTCAATTAATTAAGGAGCCTAATGTTTTGCAAAAGCTTCCATTGGCCCCTTTGACTAGAAAATTCATAATCCAATTTGTTTGAACAAGTAGACCATTTATTACAATTTTTTGGTTTACTTTTTATTCAATGCATAAGCTAGGCCTCCACATATAGGAATATAACTAACAAGAGTTAATTGTTCATTATGAAGCTTCTATTTGTTTAATTCCTTACATGACCAAATTATAGAGTTATTTTGAACTTGATACCGTACTCTGATACATTTTAACTGCGCTATCTTTTTTTTGGAAAATATCTGCGCTATCTTTGTTTGGCGATTTTATACCTTCCAGACTTAGACGCAATCAACTAGTCTGTTTTTCTGATGGTATTGCTCGTATATGACATGGCTTGAGGCCTTGATTTCGACCCTAGACCGATGCGTTTGTGTCTAATGTTTCCTCGTTGTGTGTAGAATATAGTATGTAGAGAAAAATGCCTTCAACGTTACCACACACAAAAAAAAAAAAAAAACTAAAATCAGCCAAGTTTAGTGCTTCAAAATATATATATATATATATATATGTGTATGTATGTATGTATGTATGTATGTATGTACATGAGATAGCTGTCTAAGTTAAAGGTTTTAATAGCTGAGGTATGTAATTTAAAAATAGAGAACCTCAAACTGCCGTGATGAAACAGGAAAATGTTTATTATGTATGTATATATGTATGTTTTTTTTGTGTGTGACGTTTATTATGTATGTTTTAGTTAGGAATATGCCGGGGATAGACTTGAATCATTTAAACAAGTGAATTCTAGCACGTCTTCATTAAAATCATCCGCGATCACCACTTTTTCTGGTTGTAAAAAATCTCTATGTTGGTGTGCTTGAAATTTCACAGATTAAATCCAACCAGGTTTCCCAAACGAAAATGGAAACTGTCAAGATCAGCGTACTGCACGATTTCTATTTTTTTCCTATGGGGATTGATTTTCGTTGATCGGGTGCGAACCCGTTGCGTAGCTAATATTTATGTAGTCAAACTCAAGTGCTTGACATGTTCTTCGATCGCCTCTCAAATTTGAAAACACACCCTTGATAATATAACTTTATTATGTATAAGAAATCATTCGCTAGCTACTCAGAAGGTACCATACATATTTTATATGAGAAGAAATCAACAAAAAGACAAGGATTGAGAATCTCTGTACTGTTATTTTGCGATGATTTCCACTGTCACCATCCTCCATGTTCAAATTAACCAAAGTCCAATCTCTGCTGTCCCTATCCCAATCCCCTATATAATCACCAAACTTCCCACTGAACAGCACAAAACCCTCAGAACCTAGCTCATCCAGCAATGGCGACCAAGCTAAGCTCATTCATTCTCTGCCTCTCCTTGGCTCTACTATCCTCAACAGCCCTTTCCAGTGTTCTCTCCACCGGCTTAGATTATTGGTGCAGCAAAACCCCATACCCTGCAGCTTGCAAAGCCACCTTCGCCCATGACCCTAAACACTACTCCATCCCCAAAAAGATGTCCGACTTCAAAAAAATCGCAATTGAATCCACACTGGAAAACGCCCTCAAAGTACAGAGCCACAACAAGTGGCTAGGGCAGAAATGCAGAACCGAAAAGGAAAAGGCCGCGTGGTCCGATTGTCTAAAGCTATACGAAGAAACCATCACCCTCCTCAACCGAACCGTGGACCCTAACACTAAATGCACCGAGTTTGACTCGCAGACCTGGCTGAGCACTGGCCTGACTAACCTCGAAACATGCCGCGCCGGGTTTGTTGAGCTAGGCGTGTCTGACTTTGTGCTACCACTCATGTCCAACAACGTTTCCAAGCTCATTAGCAACAGTCTATCCATCAACAACGGTTCGAGTACTCCAGCGGTAACAAACCAATATAAGGAGGGTTTTCCGGCTTGGGTTAAGCCCGGTGATAGGAGACTGCTGCAGTCTACACCAGCCACCGACGTGGTGGTTGCTCAAGACGGGTCAGGTAACTACAAGACCATCAAGGCGGCTTTGGATGCTGCGGCCAAGAGGAGCGGGACTAAGAGGTTTGTGATACGTGTGAAGAGTGGGGTTTACAAGGAGAACCTTGAGATTAAGTTGAAGAATATTTATCTGCTCGGAGACGGGTTGAGATCTACTATTATCACCGGTAGCCGGAGTGTAGTTGGTGGTTCTACGACTTTCAACTCTGCAACTGTTGGTAAGAAACTTTCTCCATTCAATCCTCAGAGTCACTAGTATTATGAAAATGTCAAGAGAGACGAAAAGTACTAAAGAATATAGAAGAAGTAAAGGAGAGAGAGGTTTCAAAACTTAATTTGATTATCTTTCACAATCAGAACTAATTAATATTCCAACCTCTAGAAGCCCTAAAAGTTCAAATTATGTGTGCCATATGTCCTATATTATTGATGCTAAATATTTGTGCAATAAATTATCTAATTATATTTGCACCGCTTCACAATCGAAATTATAATGAGCCACTATTCATCATCATGACGATGTGGTTCGGACATGTTAATATATATATATATATACACACACACTAGCGTGATAATATTGCGTGTCTCACTTTAGAACAACGTACGTAAAAGGTTACAAAACATAAATAGTGAGTGTGAGTATCGGTGTATTTTTCCAACTCGATCATGAAATTTTGTAATGCGTCTTACAGCGGTAACTGGAGATGGCTTCATTGCAAGCGGAATAACATTCCGCAACACAGCGGGACCAGAAAATCATCAAGCCGTAGCCCTCCGATCAGGCGCTGATCTCTCCGTCTTCTACCGTTGTAGCTTCGAAGGCTACCAAGACACCCTCTACACCCATTCCCAACGTCAATTCTACAAAGAATGCTACATATACGGTACCGTAGACTTCATCTTTGGTAACGCTGCAGTGGTCCTCCAAAATTGCATGATCTACGCAAGAAAACCCATGAGTGGTCAAAAGAACACAATCACTGCCCAAGGCCGGACCGACCCGAACCAAAACACAGGCATTTCGATCCACGATTCTCGAATCATGGCCGCCCCAGACCTTAAACCGGTGATCGGGTCAGTCAAGACGTTCCTAGGAAGGCCGTGGAAGGAGTATTCACGTACGGTCTTTTTACAGAGTTACCTTGACAGTTTGGTTGATCCAGCTGGGTGGTTAGAATGGGATGGTAACTTTGCTCTGAAAACTTTGTACTATGGAGAGTACAAGAACAAGGGACCTGGTTCTGGGACTAGTGGAAGGGTTAAGTGGGGTGGTTATCGTGTGATTACTAGTTCATCAGAAGTCTCCAAGTTTACAGTTGGTAACTTCATAGCTGGAAGCTCATGGTTGCCTGCAACTGGTGTGCCCTTCACTTCTGGCCTCTGATTAATTACATCTCATTAACTCTGTCTAAATTATTCTTTTTTTTGAAAGGGTGTCTAAATTATTCTTTATGCATGTAAATCTGCTTCTTTGGCAATTCAATTGTAATGTTCTTTCCTTATTTTAGTCCTAATGGGATAATAAACGTATTGTACTTCAATTTTTTTCGAATTTTTTCATGTACAGTAATTTGTTTTCATGAGGTTGCAACGTTAACAATAATTTCAATTTGACAGCATGCAGTAATAACACAAAGTTATACATAATTTTTTTTTCTCCAATAAAACTACCATAACATGTCATGACATGCATGTCAAAACATGCCAAATCTTATTGAGACTATTATTTATTGAAATAAAATTTAATGTCATAAACTCATAATCTCTTCATTGGTAAACCATAATTTTTAAGAGCTACTTTAAGTGATGGAGCTAAAATCTCGACTAGATACACCTTGGGCCTTCATGCAATTCTCTAATGCAAACGTCGGGCTTGACTCGGAAAGAGGCTTGACCCACAATCAAATTCAAATCAAGGGACTTCCAACTGCACTCCAAAATCTCATAACTACACCCATCTCACTAATAGTGTGGGTTTAATCCCTTTTCAAAAAAAAAAAATAGTGTGGGTTTAATTTGTTGGTAACATGCAAATCCATAGTGAATAGCTGGCTCACTAATTTGCATTTGTGCAATTTTGCTCCGTGCTCATAAATATTCGGTGAGTCATCTGTGACAGTGACTCAACATGGTTCTAATCATTTCAGCTTTCACTCTCCTAGCTTTATTTGTTGTCATTTCTTATTCACATGATCATGGTTATCATAGGCATTACAATTTTCGAGGTGACATATAAACCAAAATCCAATCATATGTAATATGCGATTATTTAATTTTAGGTAAGACTTTTGAATTTTAAAAAGTGACAACTGAATATAAACACAATTATTTAGAATGATGCTCCTCTTAAGTCAATAGGTTTGTTCTTTTTTTTGGGAATAATCTCTTGAAGATGCACAAATAGAATTGTCCACCGTGTGTAACACAACTCAACGTGACAAATTTTTTGTCACATTTTTGTTTGGATCTTACCTATGCTAATTACTCACTTCACTTGTACGAGTAATTTTATACTTGTATTTGTTAATTTACCTCTCATGAAATAAAAATAAATGTTTAACTAAATAAATTTATAGCCGCCAACACACTTCTTCATCCGTACAGTGACTTTGCTAAATTATCATTTCTTCACCTGCAATTTTAACCCCAACCCCTCCGCCCTCTATTTTCCCCTCTTTTTCACTATATATCTTTTAGCTTTCTTAGTATAAGGTCTTCTCCAACTCGTGTGGTAAAAGGGTTAAAGGGTTAAATTTTGGCCCTATTTATGACCAACTCAATTTGTTAAGGGCTAATAGGTCAAAATAGAGGGCTAAAGTACACACCAAATGGCTAAAATTAACCATTCATATAGCATTTTAACCCTTTAAAAAATTGGATCAGAAAGTGGGGAGGCCCACATATGGGGCAGCTGCCGTGCATACATGACATCAGCAAATAATTATGCTGAATTCATCTAGCCGTTGTTGTTGTTGTTTTTTTTTATTTATTTTTTAACATATAGGCGTTGTTTTGTTTTTTTTTTTTTTTTCACATATGATTGTTTTCATATAATTTTAGTTATTCAATTTTCCTTGTAATTTTTTTTTGTTACAAACGGGGCCTAGAAGGCCCAAACAGACTAAGAATTGGAGTAAACACTTCTTCTTGCTCTAGACACAGAGGCTATGTCATCCAGGTAAGGTTGAAATAAATGTTTGATAAAAGCAGTATATTGGAAAAATATGGAATTTGAAAAGTACAACCAGAAACATATTTTTTATCATAAAAATGATTTCTATTACTATAAGTAAAAATCTGATAAAAAATAAAAACTTATATATATATATATATATATATATATTGTTATAAAATATTGACTTACTTTGTAGAGAGTAAGAAATGTATAAAAAGATATGAGGAGAAAATTGAGAAGTATATTATTCAGTCACAGAGGCCTCCCTTATATATAGGTAGGGTTTACATGATAAGTGTTTAGACTATTGAGATATTACATGTAGATCCGTAACTAATAACGTGGACAGCCACATAAGAAATAATATTTACAACACTCCCCTTGGATGTCCACCGATTAATGATGGCATTGGACGCGCTTATTGTTGCCTCGTTAAAAACCTTGCCAGGTAACAAAAACCCAGTGGGATAAAAATAACCATGGTCGAAGGACAAAAATAGCACAACGCGCATATGTCCTAGGCAGCATGTTTCTTGATGCTCCCCCTGATTGAAATCTCCCTCTGATCTTTGCATGCGTCGCTTGATAGCTTCGAGAGTCGTCTCAATCCAATCCCTTCCACTAACTTTTGGAAAGTACACTTAGGTAGAGATTTGGTGAATAAATCAGCCAAGTTTTCGTCGGATCGAATTTGCTTCACTGCAATTTCTTGATTCTTTTGAAGCTCATGAGTGTGAAAGAACTTTGGTGCGATATGCTTAGTCTTGTCACATTTGATGAATCCTTCTTTAATCTGAGCAATACAAGCAACATTGTCTTCATACATGACTGTTGGATTGTCAGTTATTGAAGGTAAATCACAAGTGTTTCGAATGTGGCGAATCATGAATCTTAACCAAAAACATTCTCGACTAGCTTCATATAATGCAATTATTTCTGAATGATTAGAGGAAGTTGCCATGAGTGTTTGCTTAGATGATCGCCATTAAATTTCCGTGTCTTCACAAGTAAAATAAACAAATGGGAATTCTAAAGAGAATGAACTCATAGATCATGTTTTATAGTTCAAGGCAACGACGTTGCACCATAAAACATCTGGATCATCATAGAGTAAGAATATAAGAGCAAAACGTGCTGATAACGTGTTATAAAGTATTGACTTACTTTGTAGAGAGTAAGAAATGTATAAAGAGAGATGAGGGGAAAATAAAAAAAGTATATTATTCAGTCTCAGAGGCCTCCCTCATATATAGAGGTAGGGTTTACATGATAAGTGTTCAGACTATTGAGATATTACATGTAAATCCCTAACTAATAACGTGGACAGCTACATAAGAAATAATATTTACAACATATATAACATATTCAAAATTTTAAAATATATTTTAGGGCTTTAATTTAGCATTAACGGGTTGCAGGTGGTTGATGTCACATCGATAAATAGTAAAGAAATTAGGGCTAAAATTTGGCCCCAGACTATTTTTAACCCTTTCGGTTGGAGAATGCCTAATTTCCTCATGTAGATCTTAATTATTGCTATCAATTATCTTACATGATCACTTTAGTCTTAACAACTCCAAATCTTATTAGTTCAATTCTTCTTTTCCTTGAACAAAAAGGGATAATATGTACAATTATGTAACAAATTGACAGTGTATCAAAACAACCAGGTGGACATGGACAGAAAGGATTAAAAAAAGGTCCTACAAATTAGTGGCTGATCCGAGGTGGGGCCCAAGCAGTATTATAGAAACCGCTTCCTTATTGGTTGAGGTCAAGTTCAGCCAACCAAATTGTGCCACGTCACTAACAACGGAGTTCTACCGTCCACCCAAACGTTCGGACGGGAACAATGATGATACACATCCGTCATCATGAGTATACGGACCTACTTCATTATCTTTTCTTCTACAAGCTCACCTAGCTACTTCTTCCATTCCCACTGAGCTCATCTCCATGGATCTAAGTTCAAAACTTTGCAAAGAGCTTGTTCTAAAAGAGGATCGAATGTCCGTAATATGATGATACATAATTTCGTATCTAAATTTAGTATAGTCGGTCGTGACATATGAGAGTTGAAAATAAATCATAAAATTAAGCTTGGGATTTCTATAACATCGTTTTGTTATTTGAATTATACCTTATGAATTTTTATAAGAATTGAAAACATTTTAAAACTTAAAGGTCTGTACTGCATAATGTCGATAACTATAAATATGTAGTTGTCAAATATTTTGAATTGTATGTAAGTTATGCTTGAACTTTGAAGAAGTTGAACTCACCCATGTTATCCATTCTTCCTCTCCATTTGGGTACCGCTAATGGTTTTACTTTACATCGCTTCACAAATTTACCCATTAATCTAGCCTAGATAGTCTAGGTGAAATAATTTCTTTGTTCACTCAACAGTTTCACTAGTCAAAACTCAAAAGTCCCAACAGTTTACAAACGCACGTGGTTCAAATATGTTTCTTTGCCTTTCTGGGCTGGCGAGGGAAGCAGCTCCTGACACCGGCCAGTCTTAGTGACAGAAAGTGGGCCTCTTCCAAAAGCTTCCAAAAGCCCAATTCATGGGACCTACAATAGCCCGTTTGGGACAGCCGTGGGTCCTACTCCCCTCAACTAGCGAGCTCAATCATAGCGGCTAGCCCACGCCGGATCAGCAAGCCGCCAGGCCATCATTCCCCTCCTCTGGGCCCCACATTCCACCACAGTCGTTGCCGTGTTTTGGTCGCACAAAAAAACAGTCACGAACCGGCTCGGCTCAGCCGGCTCAGGAATCAGCCGCGGCTTTAGTGTTTGGAGGACTGTCTCCATCGGGATGTTGAATGCCGGTTAGCGGGTCCCACCTCTCGGCAACCGCTCGTGCAAAGCTAACTAACAACGGCCGGAGGTCCACGGATAAAGAACGCGGAACGTATACTAGCCAATAGAAAGCCGGCACGTATGCACCCGTGCAGTTGTTCTTTCATTATTACCCTCCAGTTTTTACAACATTTTCATGATGGTTGATTTCTAGTCCGGAACGGAACGGGGAAAATGAAACGTAGACTCATCGAGCTGTTGAAACGGAGCTTGAGCTCCGTAACGGTCGACTCAGCTGACAGTCGTATACTACAAAAACCGAGTAGAATGATGACAGCAGAAACGTATTGATCACGAGCAAAGATTGTTGAACTCATTGAAATAGGGTTTAGGGTTATAGAGGAGGGGCGGTTATTAATTAGACTAAATTTTGGTATTTGAAATATATTACTCTTTTCTGTGGTGGATTTAACACGACTATGCTTACCTCACCCACAATTCCACAAAACATGCATGTTATTGTCGCAAGCATTGATTAAAGTACAGGCTAAATAGAAATCGATGTGTTCAGAGCTCCTAGAAGAGCAAGTTATTTTGCTGGGATGTTGATTAAGTATAATTTTTGGATAATAATTACGTGAAAACATGATGGATTTAATGGTTTTGAGCTAGCTAGAACCATATCAACCGAACCAAATTAAGACTTTCTTCAAAAACACTTGAAAAATCATGCATGTAGCAAAGCTCAATTTCTACTTTAATTATCAGAGTAATTATAGAACTGAACAAACTTACTTATCATTAAACAAATTAAAGGCCACTGAGATAGAACCCTAACCAATTTGGACCCAGAAAAAAGAATGTAATGAGATATAAACCCAAGCTATTTTCCACAGTGCAGCCAATGACTGATCTGAAATTCTGAATCACTAGTCCAGAGTCTACACGTGTCGCTGCCCCACAAGAATGTCACGGAAATTACCATGAAACCGTGGGTCACTTGACACAGCTAGCTAGAAGGAACATCATCATCGTCATTTTATTGCAGGGAAGACTTACAAGGCCATGGAGGGGATGGAAATGGTAGGGACTAGGAATGGAGACGAAGTTGATGATAGGGCCACCATGCCTCATCTGTGCAACCCCAGCTTTTTGGCTGGTTGCTGTTCCATTACGTCACACCCGCCCATATAATCCCTTATATTTAACTTTTTAGCTTAATTTTTTAGGGGTCTTGTTCTACACTCTCAAGGGGCTTGAATTGGCTTTTTAAGATTGGTGACTAGTCTCTGTTAGTTGCTTCTATCTGACTCGCAGAGAGATAGAGAGCTCAGAAGTGAAAGATATACATTCATTCTTCTTAATAGTTTCTATCTCTTCTTCTTAATAGTTTTTTGAGTTGGGTCTCTATCAGTTGCGGGTAGAGGTGGCAGTAGAGAGAGAGATAGAAGCTTTGCTTCCTGTTCTTGAGCCAATTTTGCGCCACAATTTCTCTCCGGCCCCAAATCTTTCCCACCAATCTAGCTTATCCCGATAATGAGAGTGAGAGATAAGGAGAGCTTAAGGCATTGATGAGAAGCTTTGTGTTTTTTAATACCTGATATTTGGTGGCGTTTAGGGTTTTGCTTCTCTTATTTAACCCTACCTGTTCTCCATTTTTCCATTCGTCAACTTTTACCTTTCTTGGCTCATCCTCGGGATCGATACCCGACAGCTCGAGCGACATCCTTGGCCAAAGCTTTTTTGGGGACCAGAAAACCAAGTGCGGGCGGGGGTTCAATTCCCGAGGGTAGTACTCATGCATCACCGTACATGTTTCTGTTTTTGTCATCTTTGTTTATTTGCTTTGTCTGGGTTTTGATTTTACTTCCTTTGTGCTTATTAGGAGGGAAGAGTTTATCAGAAGCCACAAGCATAAACAAAGAACGAGTGAGGTAGACCAGTTTGATTCATAACACCATTCAATATCTTTGACGAAGAAGGATTTAGTTTCCTGTTGGAGGAAGACTGAAACACGGCCCAGATCGAACTGTACTGGTGTTAAGAAGGTACTGACTATAATCAGCTGCTTAATTATCTCTTAACTCTTTCTCGTTCATCGTTTTCTCTTAATGATACGAGCGCGTGCCCAAACATACACACACACACACATCTATTCATCTTCTCTGATGGATCAATCTTGGAGTCAGTTGGTTGATTAAGCTAGCTAGGGCACTAAAATCTTGGTTTAACTTGATGATCACCCTTATATCTAAATTACCTCTCCCTTTGTTTCCTTTCGTATTGTGTTTCTGTCTCTGATCTTTCAAAAATTTCTTGAAAAGATCGATCCTATAGCTATAATGTTTTGGCTAGGTTTCAAACCTTTTCCGTCTGTTTTTCTGTTATTTTGAAAGAGAAGAAAGGAACAAACGATATGATGTTCCAAAATTCTAGATAGATAGTGATCATTCAGTACCATCCAAGAAGTACAAGTGGCCTCTTGTAATTATTAGTGATTATGATTAACATGAATGTCATGTAATGCTGGTAATTGATAAAGTACTTCTCCATGTAATACCAAGAGAAGCAGTGAGAATGAATTTCCCAAGAAGTGCTTTCTTTGATTAGTTCATTCAACTAATATTATTGTTCATAATTAAACGCCACTTTTCATCATCTCATGCACATAGGTCAACTGCTTTTGTAGATATTTAGGCATAATTCAAATAACTTTCAGAATCATCAAATTTATAATCTCAATCATCAGAGTTCATTTTGTTTGAAAAAACCGACAAAACATAAAATTTGGGATAACATATCGAGTACAATTAGATTTACTTTATCATATCATGTATTACATATTTGTCTTCGAAGTTACTACACTGCCGTCATATCTATTTGATGAAGAACAATGCAAGGACCAATGACAATGGTACCACATTTCTATAGTTAAGGACAAATGACAATGTGTTACCTCCTATATATGATGGTTTCAGTATCACATATAGATTCTGTAGTGTTATCTTGTTTGGAAATATTAACTATATCTGCATAAAATATGAAAGTCAAGGGTTCTATCTTCTCCAATTAGATGCAACAAAAAAGAAACTGTGAGAGTATTTAAGTTTCAAGGATGCCAGACTGATATTAATATTTAATTGGTTGAATATTGGTACACTAATTCAAGCATATGATCATATGATAAATGAATTTCAGGACTGAACAGCGAGAAGCAGGATAACATGAACACATTCTCACACGTTCCCCCCGGTTTCCGGTTCCATCCGACTGATGAAGAACTCGTTGATTACTACCTTAGGAAGAAGGTTACTGCAAGAAGGATTGACCTTGATGTTATCAAAGATGTCGACCTCTATAAAATTGAGCCATGGGATCTCCAAGGTATATAGTAAAATTGTTAAAGGAGTTGTTTAATTTATTTGATCAAGAAATTAACTGTACCTACTAATATTAATACTGTCCAATATGAATGTACAGAATTATGCAGGATAGGGACTGAGGAGCAAAGTGACTGGTACTTTTTCAGCCATAAAGACAAGAAGTATCCAACTGGAACTCGAACAAATAGAGCAACTGCAGCTGGGTTCTGGAAAGCCACCGGAAGGGACAAGGCCATTTATGCAAAGCATGACTTAATTGGGATGAGGAAGACCTTGGTGTTTTACAAAGGTCGAGCCCCAAATGGACAAAAGTCGGATTGGATTATGCATGAATACCGCCTTGAAACTGATGAAAATGGAGCTCCCCAGGCAAGTATAATCATACTAATGAATTTCTTGCATTGTTCAGCTTCAAATGCTCATGTACTAGGATGCGCTAAGCTAATCAAATTTGTTCACCACCTATGGATCAAAGGAATGAAACTTGCCAACTTTGCATTACTACAGCTTTTCTTAGACAACTTGACATTTGACAAACACATTGTTTCAGTCTATATATGTGATGTGCCTCCCCACTCCTTAGCAAGTTTTCTCTTTGCTAAGCGTCCTCCAAACTCCTTAACAAACATGTAGATATTTTCATGGCTCCATAAAAGTATTGATTTAGAATTGAGTTCACTACCCTCCTTGGATCCATCAATTTATGTAGACATATAAGTATCTTAAAAGAAATATTGTCAAGATGATCGGTCTTTTACACACAATATTGTCATATTAGTGAACAAATTTGATGAGTGTAGCAGTGCGCTCAAAGATGATAATTAATAGTGAGGTTTTGTTTGTGCAATTGATGAAGCAGGAAGAAGGATGGGTTGTGTGTAGGGTTTTCAAGAAGAAACTCCCAAGCATGCGAAGGATGAGTGAACACGAATCCCCTTGTTGGTACGATGAGCATGTCTCCTTCATGCCAGACTTGGATTCACCAAACCACAACAACTCCAACAGCTCCATCAATAATCAGATGGCATACCATGGTCACTTTCCTAACTATCCTTGCAAGAAAGAGCTGGATCACTTGCCATTTCAGCACCATGTTCCGAACGAGCACTTCTTCCAGCTCCCGCTTCTAGACAGCCCGAAACTACTACTTCAATCTTCAGCCAATGCTGCTGTGAGTTCAAACTCTATGACAGCGGCTGCATATAGCATTGACATTAACCAGAACTTTCATGCAGTGTATGGTAATAGCAGCAATGAGCTGCAAGCTGTAGATGATGATCAACTAACCGATTGGCGAGTGCTTGACAAGTTTGTAGCTTCACAACTCAGCCAGGATGATGTTTCAAAGGGAAATAGCTATTCATGATACTCGGGACAAAGCAAGATATTAACTAATGCGTGCAGCTGGAAATGCCTCAATTGACAACCTATAGTTGTCAACTTGAAATGTGGAAGTGATGACACCTTGAAATCATTGTTTAGTGTATACTCTGATCATAGGATTTTAAGTCCATAAGGGAAAGTGGAGGTTATTGATTATGATCTCTCAAAGTTCCTGTACATTAATAATCTAAAACAATATAACCTAAGTTCTGATGAACTTCTGTCTAAGTAGTAAGTTAAGTCCACCATTGTTACACTTGTAATATGGGTATATATAATATATATATTATATAGTTAGCAGGTGGGCTCTGAAAGTGAATTTGATGTAATTGAAGTATTAATTGTATTGGGATGTAATGGGCATTATTTTCTGGCCCTATGGTCTAATTAATAGCTCCTTGTATGCTGTAAAATGGACTTAATCGATGAGGTGGTCGATCTATTGCAGATTTATATGTTTTGTATGTTAACTCGATGAAATATATTCATTTCAATAAGAATGTTCTTTTTTCCTTTAGTTTTTGTCAAAATATATGTTTCATTCCTCTATTAAATGGTTCTTAGTTTTTCCTTACGCAGATTGTTCTGAAAGCTTCTTGTTACAAAGAGCAAATTCATTTTCTTTTGTCTAATGAAAACAGATAAAAAAAATTTCTCACACATTGATTAGCCAGGTCTAGATAGCAGCCAGAAAAATGAATAAGAAGAGTGAAAGCACTATATATCATGAATCATGATGATATCTGAACTCTGAAGAGATAATAGATATGAATGCTTTGCAGTAAAGCTTGGTAAATGTAGGTGTATACAGACTTGGTCCTTTCAAGCGTAGAAGGCAAGTATATGTGTAGTTCAATATATACCATCCATATAGTTGGCACCACAGGAAAGGTAGCTTTCAAAATGCTAACAGAATTGCTTAGATTTAGATTCCTGCCACAGTGAAATCAACATCAACGTTTATTAAGCATTTGGACAGGCTAGAATCACTTGCATTCCGTCAACGCCCTAGATCTAAAGCTAGTAGAAAAACAGAGTCTATTACACTTCAGCAATATGCCAATATGTGTTCCTATTTCCAACTTGCATGAAAACAGAAGATGCATCCTCATATGCTTACCTTGATATATAAGCTGAACTGAACCGTACTTTAAGCTTGTTGAAGAAGTGAGCCATTGCGGCCAGTAGTACTCATTATCGAGCTCAGTGGTGACTAGCATTGAAACGAAAACAGATTGCTTCCCAAGGTTGGGGATTTGCAGTTGCAGTGAGGGATGGTGATCTGTGTCAAGTAATTAAGCACCGCAGCAGAATAGACCTGTTTGGCTAGAGAGCAGGAGTAGGAGGATAGCCTTTGAATGGTTTTGTAACTACGTTGCCAATGGAAACAAACAAAGGGTTGAAGTGAAATTTGAGAACTTAAACATTTAAGAGGAAAGACCAATTACTTGTATCGCAGTCAAGGTTAAAAGTCCCTTTTAAGCAATGAAAGTTCTAGAGCGACACACTCATTAGGCATGGCATAATATTTTCCAGAGTGAAAGAGACAGGTTAATTAAGAAGGGAGTCCCGAGTGTTAGTGAACTAAAAAAGTCGCTGCTTCTTTCTGACCAAGAAAGAGAATGTTACCCATACGAGACACATAGAGTTAAAAGCATGATTAAGGTTTTTACATATATTTATTATATGCATCAAATTTTTGCTTGTGAAAGAAGGAAGATATCATCATAAAATTAAGCACAACAACAGTCCACGGTCCACATGATACTATTAAAATGTGACTGCTATCATGTTCTTCATTTGACCCACAAATGCATCCCGGCCTTTTCTGATCTTTGTCCTCACCCAATATATCCATCTTTAAACATAATTCGGTTTGGCCGGTAATGCTAGGTTGATAGGTTCCTTGATACTGAATGAAATATGTCCCTTATGCTTCAGAGAAGAACAAACTTAATATTAAATTTATATGTACTCGGTGGAAAAATTGATGAATCTGCGAGGTGAACACTGGCCACGTACTTTCTTTCACATCATTTTAATCTTCCAAATTTTAAGGAAATAACCGTCCAACCATGTCATAACTAGGAAGAAATAATCACCAAACCATATAGTAAGAAGGGTAAAAGGATGTCAAATGGTATTGAGAATGGGTTAATCATTCACCAGTACAGATAACAACCAGAGTTGAGACGCACAAAGAATGACGACCGATCGAAAATGACCTAAATTACACTTTAGTATGGACTATGGAGTATCGCAAGTAAAAAAAATGAAGCAAATGTCACTAAAACCACCCAAAGTAAAAATGAAAATGGTAGTACCCATGACTCAATGTGCACACCTAAACTACAATATGTATTGCAATCACCAGCAACAGAGCAGGAAAAGGCAAGCTGCCACTGCACGGACTCATAGAACTGCTATCATCTATCACCTAAAAGTGCAGACCAATGTGAAGAAAGCCATCAGCAGAGAGAAGAATAGCTTGAAAGTTTCACTGGAAATTGATGATGCAGACGACTGTTTCTGTTGCCTGGATATGCCAAAAGAAAAGGTGATGTTAAGATTTCCGTCAATTAAGAGGGAGAGAGGGAGAGAGAGAATGAGTTAATGAATTTTATGTGCACATACTTCTGCAAGTTGGCTAAGGCACCACAATACAGAACATTATCGGGCGCGGTAAACTCTGTTTCACCATTCTCCTCCGGATTGACAATTCTCAAATAGGTCTCTTGTCCCAGATACCATCTATCAAGGTTTTGTGATCTAAGATTCCATGCTCCAGGATTGTCAAGTGAGATAAGCACTGCAGTCCATGCCCCAGGGTAGACCTACACACAGTAACAAAACAGAACTCAATGCAAGACAAACAACAAGCAACAAGCATTCCAAAGTAAACCTTGCAAGTAATAAAAGAGTAGCTCCAATAAGAAAACAGACCTGTGTAGTGCAGCGAGAGATTGCATCCCACTTGTTATAATTTCCTTGATTGTCTACTGTCCAATTACCATAACCCATCCTGCAGAAAATAAATCAATTTCTCAAAACGGATATTGATCAAAAGCAAATGATATAAAGAGATTAACAAGGAAAAAGAACTTACCCAACCACGAAAAAGGAATATCCATCTAAATGAAAAGTCTGCACAGTGGTGTCATTGTTCTGGAATACAATTTCAATAAAACCCTTATATGTAGCATTAATAACAGACATGTCTCTTCGGGGAAGTCTATTAAGTGACATGTTGGGAAAATCAAGCTTATATTCTCCTTTAACTTTATGCTGATCAGCAAGCCTGATTGGTGTCTGAGGATTGACAAAAGAGATGCCATTTATTGTTGCTCGGAGTTTCCCATCAATAGTGAGAGGTGGCACAATTTTTAACACGTAAGTATCAGTGATGTTAATTGAACCATAGTGAAATGATCCCTGAGGATTAGGGCGAGCTCCACTTGCAGAACCGTTTTGCCTGACAGTGAAAAAAACAAAACAATCAAAAACAAATACTTTAGAGGCATGAAATAGTAATAAATTCACACCACAGTACTACTAGACATGCTACAATAAATTTACTATTCAAAACTTAACTACCAGCTATCAGTATCATCAATTATAGAAAAATAAGTGAATATAATCAGTCAAATTGAAATGAAAAGAGCCTGACAACTCCTCTAACTTTTAACATATTACTAATACTAGAGCTACAAGAAATATAAACTAACCACAAATTTAAAAAAGCTAACCTGACAGTCAATGCCTGATTCATCGACCATTGTGGGTCAAAAGCATCCTGGGGAGCATCAGGAAGAGGACCACTTACCGGTCCTTTAGAGTTTGAATAGTGTAAGACAGCAACACCTGTAACCCTCTGCCAAAGTGATTCATTCACAAACCTTGCACTTGCCACAATGTAGTAATCACTACTGGCATTTTGATCCATGGTAACAAGAAAAGAATACGATTGTCCAACATGAATATCAAAGTTTGTATAGTTCTGCTGGATTGTATAATATCCCTCTGTTTCAGCTAGAAGCAGATTGTGACTCTGAATTCTGAAGTTCAAACTAGTTGAAACACCAACATTGTGCACACGGAGTCGATAAGTTTTCCCTGCAAATATCAAATACTTTAGAGACATGTAGCAATAGCAAATTGATTGCAGTTCAAAAAATTTAGCATCACATTTGGGTGCAATATGAAGACTAGACAATCCAATACTAATATCACTGATACACAGGAGGAAGGGATCTGACAGAAATTCCAACTCATGACACTGAACATATAAACCTCATAGTAACATGGGGTTTGTCAACAATTATTTAAAATTAAAAGAATATGATATTGGGGAACAGGTCTTGAGGGTGCAAATTCTATGTCTGAAGTTATACCTGGTTCAACATTGATGGTTTCATACTGAATCCCATCAGGTACTAGTGTCTTGTTGTATTGATAAGGCCCCTTTCCATTGATGAGAACTCCATCCGGCATCCCAAGGTCTTTTCCAGCATCAAGAGCAGTCTTCAATGCCTGGAATACAACAGAAAAGAAAAGGGCCATTCATGTACTTCCACCTCTATTCTTCACATGAAAATTCCAAAACAACAGCAGATACTAACCGTATGGTTCCGAGTATACCAGTCACCAATCATAATAGCAATATCCCCATCAGGCTTAGCAAATGGAATTTCAATTATCTCCCTATTATTGAGATGAAAAGAGCCAAAGCCACCAGCAGCCCTCTGAAAATTCAGCGATGGGAAGTAGAAGAAGCTCCCGATCTGATCCTTGACTTGGAAGTTATAAGTCCAGTTCCAAGTTTTTGGGATTGGGCAATTTGTACCAAGCACACCATCCTGCCATGAATTCCGCCGCATCTGGATTCCAGACCTGGTACATACATTCAATTCATAAACTTCCAATTCAAGAAATCAAAGGGCTTCAGAAAGAAAAGAAAAGAAAAGGCCATGTAGAGCTGAAGCCTACCAAGTCATGAGGAGGTCTTCATCCAGCCCATTATGCACATTAACAACAACATTGTTGTTCGTAGTAGCGTTGATAGGATCACCCGGAAACTTCCCGTTAATTGCTATAACCTGCAGTCAGAATTCCATGATAAACAAGACGAAAACCAGAAACTATTGTGATCTAATTACAAATTAATCAAACTCCAACCCAGAAACTACATAGTTATCCAAAGTTAAACAAGAATATATGCAATCATTTTAGTAAAAACACTAAAAGGCCAGGAGTACAAGAGTTTAACACAGTAAAATCTCAACATCAGGATTCAGGACCACACATATCCGCATGAATTAAAGCAAACATCTTTAAAGACCCAAGACCCCCAAGAAAATTACCCTCTGGTAAAACCCCAAAAATTTCACTGTAGCTAAAACCCTCCTCTCTGATACAAAAACCAAAACCCATCAAGATTTCACAAAAAGCACAAACCCCATAAAAGATCCACAAAACTTTAACCAACAGATCCAAAATTAACATGAATCTTTAAACCGCGTAATGAATCACCACCAAGAACCAACTAAAACCCAGTGAAAAAAAAAAAAAGAGACAAGGGTATCGAGCACAAACCCTCTGAGGAACGCCGAGCGGTGAGGCGGTGATGTAGGAGACCTTGAAGTCGTAAAACACATAAGGGTCCGCCGCGAAACAGAGAGTCGAAAGCAGAGCAATGTGGGTCAGAGAAACCAGAGCCAACAGAGAGAGCCGAGAAGCGGCCATGAGAGCTTTAAGGATTGTATATCGATATGGGTATGTGAACTCTGTAAATGATTGAAGGTTTTGGGGAGACTTAATGAAGGAGGGTTTACATGATCAGGCAGAGAGAGTGGGAAAATGGAGAAGAGAGAAGAAAGAGAGGAGAAGAGGGCAGTGGGGCACAGCACCACCACAACCACTCTGGGCGCATATATTGAGGGTTGACTGGGCACCGCTTCACACGGTTGGGTTCCTACTTAAATGAGACGAAAAAAGATATTCGGCCATTGAAAAAAAAAATGAATCAAATCAATGGATCATGTAAACTGTAAAGTGTAAAAAAAATTGAGAAAATGTGGTAGCATGTAAAGTGAAACACGCCGATTAATCAGAAGATTTTTTTATATATTTGAATAGATCGATGGACTAAAGTATTTTTGACACACAAATAATTTCTTTGATTAGCAGATATGTTAGAAAAAAAAGTGGAAATTGAGTTGACAGCAATGTATTAAGACAAGTAAAAAATCAACTATTATTGGTTTTTCCTTAATCTTTTTTCTTTTTGGTGAATGGGTTTTTTCTTAATCTTTATAGTAGGAAATACAAACATTTTTCTTTTAACATTAATTTAATTTATGTATACTAGCAACTTGCCCGCGTTTCTCGCGGGTGATATTATGATATTAATAGAAAATAGATAAGCTAAAAGTAATAGTTGTTATTTATTTTTTAGATATAAAATAATGGTAGTTTGGCTAATTACACTTTTACACTTTTATCTATTTATATTATATTAACTTAATTTGATAATTATGTTATTGAAGGGTATTATAGGTACTTCAAAATTTGGTTAAGCCGTTTGACACCCAAAGAGGACCTCGATTTATAGTAGTAAAGGTAACGATCTCCTCATCATCTTGTAACCAAAAATGTCATGATCACTTACTGTTTGATATATAATTAAGAGATAAGGCTAAAACACCAAAGTTTATTCAATTTTGATAGAAATATCATAAATATTTACCCATTTAATGCCATTAAATTTTGATCACGCATAAATTTCTAATAGAAGTAAAAAGAAACAAAAAAAGAAAAGAAAAAGGAAACATCAAACTAATTGCCATCACTAGACTCTTCTCATGAAAGGAAATGATTATGACTTTACAATTCATTCCCCCTCACTTTGCACTTAGGCCATGTTTGGTTCATGGATTTGAGGCATCAGGAAAGGAAAGTCTTTCCTTTCCTTTATTTGGTAACCACAAAATCTGGAAGCATTTTCCTGACAGAGGGGAAAATTGGGGGGAATGTCATTCCACTCAAGACCCATGGGATTGATTTTCCCCTATTCTTTCCCAGCATTTATGACTGCAGTTTTGGACAATAATAACCCTACTCAAATATACAATTGCCAAATTTACCCATTGAAACATAGCTTGTATTTTTATTAAAATACAAGGGTATTATTGAAACATAGCTATATTTTTATTTTCATTTCCTTCACCAACCAAACACTGGAAGGGAAATCAAATTGTCTTTCCTGGATGTTTTCTCTGCTTTACCAAACACATGAAAGGAAACATGACATGAACTTTAGTTTCCCTTCCCCACCGGAAAGACAAGGGAATTGATTTCCCTTCTGTGAACCAAACGAGGCCTTAAATAATTTTTTATCTTTCATGATTTATGTGTCTAAATAATTGACTTTAGAATATGAAAATTTATTTTGTTGTGATTAATAACCGGGTGTCGCCGGTGATACCGAGTGAGGTAACAACTGGCCCACTAACGGCACAAGTTTCGGCGCCTCTCGCTCGCTCAAATTTCCTTAACGTTCTCATATCTGAAAAGCAACCACATGCACAGCTTCGGGGCCCACTCTTGGGGACCCACTGTGCTGACGCTGGAATTCCCTATTTTAATCCCCGTGGCACGTACCACGCAGACAACACGCCGTTTACTAATTCCACGCGAAAAAAATAATTATAAGTAACAAAATTGTAGGGATCTTACTGTCGCCTGTCGGTAATGGAAAATGATTAATATTGATAAATTTTTTCTTTTTAACAGTTCTTAATTCTACTTAATTATGAGCAATTTTTTGCGTGATTAACTAAATCTAGATTTAAAATCTGTCATTCGTTACTTTCCTCAGTTAAAAGGATTTCTTATTTTCGTTTACATTATGAGGTTTTGAACTTTTGATTAACATATGGATCCAAAAAAGAGCAGTTGAAATTTGGTTTTCATTTCATATTTGGTTCATGTAGATAATATACTCTATTAATTAAAAAAATTTATAATGACATACCGTTGCAATAATATTGTGAGAATATATAGATGTTGCATGTGCGATCAATTGTACCATGCACCAATTCCCTTCTTCTTCTTCTTCTTCTTTTTTTTTTTTTTTTTCTCATAATTTAGTGTCAAATTATAAGATTATAGCTGGTGGAAATTAGTCAGCTTGGATAATTGGGTTACAACTAGGGGATTAATACTAATCGTGTAGAAAACAATGACCAAAAATGGAAGGGAGTGGGCAACGGTTGGTGGAGAAAAATTAGTTTCTTAAGACAATAATTATTGTCATTAAGGATTGGTGTAAGTTAATGATTATGCTGTTCTTGGTGGGAAAGTGATGCCAGTATGCATGTATGGTTCAGTACTAATTAGGGTTGTAATACTATTACTGCTGGTCATTAAGGTAGGTGAAATTTTGATTTCATTCATTAATTCATCGTAACCTTTTGTTTTTGTAATCGGTGTTTAGAACGAGCATATATCAACTTACGGACAGATAATTTATGAAGAATTGAAGATCATCACCAAAAATAAAAAGCTTATGATAATAATAAATGTAATGGTTAATATGAAAGTGAGTAGTTTAATTACTAGTTGTTTCATCATCACAACTAATTATAAGAATGAAATTTTAGAAGTTCAAAACATTTAATAAAGAACGAAATTGAAATGATAACTCGAATTTAGAACCTCTCAGATGTAAAATAAGTACATAAAAGTATGCAACTTGTATAAAGTAAGGCATTGCTATCTTGGTCTTACTATCTCGATACCCATGCAGGCAAAAGAACCTAAGGGCTAATATGGGATAAAACACAAGGAACCTTCTAGTTCATATGTTAATTGCTAAAGGCATTTAATTAAAAGCTTGTAGTGTTACTGCAAAAACACTTCACCCCAGCACACATCCACAGTAAAACTTTTGACTCTCTTCTGTGCTCTGTTCTCCCTATAAGCATAAGAGAGGAAAAACGTTTGAGTGATTCCTACGCGGCATTAATTCTCGGGGCAACTCGATCAATAGGGAAAGTTGACCCAGAAACAACAACAATTGTGTCTGTGATAATGTAAAGAATCAACCAACTCGTCTTTTGGTGTTTTTTATATATACACGAAGGAACCAACTAACTCTCACATGGCTTCTCATTCTTTAAGCAGGCTTTTTCTTAACTTGTTCAACTGTCTCTTTTATCTCCTTGCTGGCTTTTCGAATCGTTCTAGACAACTTTGACACCGGTTCCTCATTTTAATCAAAAGTCATTGTGTATATACAATAACAAGAACAATTCAAAATGTCTGGGCAAGTCATGGAGAATTGTAGATTAGTATGAAGGACTAGCCAGGACAGAGAGTCATAGTCCAACTTCACAGTGATAATGATTAATCCAGTTTGACACTTACTGCCTAATCTGTTAGGTCTCTGAGAGTAATGTATTCAAATGTTAATTTACTGAATTAATAACCTAATCTCCTATGTTTAACAACCTTAAAAGGGACATTTGATTTTAATGCAGTGTTTTGCCCTCTTGGTATATTTGTACTAATTGTATGATGCATTTTATAATCCACTTTTTAAATTATAAACTTCCATTGAGATTCTATAAAACCCAGGTTTCAAAAACACGATCAAAGACAAATTTTATAAAACCCTGTTAAGATTTTCATTGGGATATCCATCAATCCATGTATCATGTATGCATGAAGTCGGTTGCTTGGTTCAAACTTCTAGTACAGGTGCAGAACCTTCATACTTAATGTCCATATGGAATTCGCATCTTGAAAATTAACTCTAGCTAGGACAAACTGTCATTGTAAAACAAGAATATAAAGCCAACAAATCGTTACAGGGAGGAAATGACAGTTGAAAAATATATAAAATTAAGTTTATCGATAAGAAGGAAATGACAACATCGAAGACAAAGGAAAGGGCTGGTTTCCATTCATGAAAAAACCCAGAAAGATAATATAATAGTTTAGAACGAACAGAGTTGGCCATGATCCATAAATTAAGCATAAAATGGCTGCATTTTGGGGCTAATGAACAGTTTTGGCTGCATTGATGGAGCCAAAATGTTCTCTAATTCAAATTAAAAGTCAAATAGGCACCTTATCACTTTTGAAAACTTTGGGCTTTGGGAGTTTTAAATATACAGTAACGGTCGAATAGAGAGAGACATGCACATGTAGGACGGGATTTAAGAATGAAATGGAATAAATACACATTTTGTGAATGGTTAACACATTTGGCATAAGCATCGTTCTAGATGATGACATTTCGCAACTAACTAGTTATTTTGAGTGCCCATATCCATTGAGATGATTTATGCTGCCGACTATATGATGACAATGACAATAGGTTTTTATTCCTTTTCTAGTACTCCTTCCCCATTGATTATAACTTGCAATGTGTCGATACATTTCTTGATAATGAAAGCCGTGAACAACCAACTAGAGTGATCATAATTAGGGCTGGGCACGGGTCAGATCCAATAAAAATTATGATGGACCCGAGATCGGCCCATTTTTTACAATTCAGGTCCAAAACCCGTTTTGCAACCATCAAGGACCGGCCCGTTTCATTTCGGGTTGGGCTGCCGGGTTTTCTATATATTTCCAGATTTCAACATATTCAAAGTTAAAATACAAATCCATTAAGCCTTTAATGCCTCCATCAACTTTGGCTAAATAAAGATACTTTTTATTTCCTTTTTCTGGGCTTTAAGCCTTTAATGCCTCCATTAATAGAGATAAAAAAATTATAAAAAAAAAAAAGAGAAGAAGATCAGTAGCGTGCTAATTCCAAAACAACTTAACAACATAACAAAGACAAAAGTACCATGTTCGTATAGCTATCAACGAACAACATAACTAATCAGATCTTATTTTTACATAAAATAAAAATTAACTGATCCAAGCAAAGGAACACAACGGGCAGGAGAGGAAGAGCGGACTGTGGGATCCATGGAAGAGGATGATCCAATTGGAGAGAGAAAGAGATTATGGAAATATGAGCGGGCCAAAGCGAAAGGTAGGGGACGAGTGAAGACGGGGCGATGAGATCGGTAAGATGGTGGCCGTGAGGAAGGTTCTGGATTTCAAAGATGGGAAGTTTCCAAAGAGGAAGAGAGAGAAATTGAGTTCTTATAATGAGAATAAGAGAGAAATGGAGTTAAGAGCAGCTCCAGCAGCTTCTCTATAATTTCTGTATAATAGGGAAGTAAAAGTCAAAGCTTTAGCATCTTTTTCTTCTCCAACTTCAACAGATTCTCTATTTTACAGCAATCTCTAAAATCTCCATATTCTTCCTTAAAATTTTAGATATTGATGTAAATATAGGGAATTTGGTTTTCTCTTTCCTCACTTTCTCTAAAATATGGATAGTTATAGGGAATCTGTTGGAGCAAAAGAGGCTTATTTTTCCCAAAAGTAGAAAAAAAAAATCAAAATATGGGAAAGCTGTTGGAGTTGCTCTAAGAGAGACAAAGAAAAAAGGAGGAGAAGAAGAAGAAGAGAGAAATGGATTTCTAACTTATGCAGCAGAGTGGAAAGTAGGGCTGGGATTTGGAACCGTAAAACCGATGGAACCGCACCGAACCGCACCGAAAGTCTCGGTTCGGTTCGGTTCTACAACATATGTATACCAATTTTTTTCGGTTCGGTTCCTAGAGTAATATGATCGGTTCGGTTCCGGTTCTTGTTTTTAAAACATGCTTGGAACCGAATTACACATGTCACTGTATAAGTGGACATTAGTGGTGAGCTTATTTCTGTAAAATAGACCCTTTCTCATGTGATCGGGCCTTCCAAATGCAATAAGAGCCTTCCATCTCTTCTCATACTATCCTAACCGTTCGATCAAAACCCTATCTGACTTATCTCTTCGACTCTCCCGAGTTCCCTCAAACTCTCACTCTCTCTGTCTCTCGAAACACAAACGGCGCTCGGGCCGCTCCCTCATCATACATCGATCAATCCAGTCATCCGGTCCTCGTCCAGTCGTCCAGTCGTCCTCATCGTCGTCCAGTCATCCAGTCGTCCTCGTCCAGTCGTCCAGTCGACCGAAACCCAGACGACCTCCGTCGAACCGAAACCCAGACGAAACCCAGACGAAATCCAGTCCAACCGAAACCCAGACGACCTCCGTCGAAACCCAGACGTCCTCCGGTCTCCGCCTAGGTATCTCACCATCTCTCTCTCCCTCTCCGAGCCCCGCTCCTCCTCTTCTTCTCTTCTGAGTTTCTGAATTCTAATACCAACTAATCTGTACAATTGGGTTCAATACTTGGATTTCCATTTAATCTTGTGGGAAATACTTCGATTTTGAATGGGTATAGTTGACTAGGTTGATTCGGCCGAGTTGGGAAGATAGTCTTCTATGGTTGAATTTTTTTTGCAGACTTCATGTGTTTGTGATTTTGTTTGATGATGAGAATTTCGGCCTATTGATGATGAGAATTTGATAACTTTGAGATAGTACTGTTACTGTTTTAGAAGATGAGAAATTTGGTTTTGGAAATGGATGAGAAGTTGCTTCGTGAGGGTCTGTGTGGTGGAGTGGAATTGCAGTGGCGGTTTGGATTCGTAGATTATTGTGTTTGTTAATGTGTGAAGTGTGAACTTGTATGTGTGATTTGTGTGGAAACTGGACATAAAACCACTATACCAGTCCATTCCCTTGAGCTTGTACAAATGATCAAAATAGGTTCTTTAGTGCCAGTGAAGTGTGCTCGACTTTTTTTAAGTTTGCAAGTTCAAATGTTCAAAGTTTGCTTTTGTTACTTTTGGAACTGAGTGTCAAAAAAATTTGGTATAATAGTCAGGTCAGGATGCAACCGAGGTGATTAAGGACACAGACGAAAACAAGAAGTTGACTGCAGAAAAAAAAGTTGAAGTTCGAGAGGCTTTAAACCTTTTGAATTCAAAACACTGTTATTAATATTGATAACGGTTGTACACTAATTATTGAGTTTTGAATAATATTTGATTCAGAATGGGAATGTATATAAGGTTTCCTATTGTTGGGTTGGGTATAAACTAATATCGTATAGACAAGAGTTTATTAGAAATTAATCTGTTGCTTATACATATATTAGAAATTAATTTCTAATCTGTTGGGTATAGGATGTTTTACGGTATACATATGTTTGATCGATTTTAACTGATTTGATCTTGATGTTAATTTTAAATGTTGTTGACTGGTCAGATTGTCAGAGGAATCTTCATGTGTAGCAGTGCATATACTAATCAGGTCTGTTTTAAACTTTTAATTTGGCCTTGCTTTTTAGTCAATTTGGTGTCCTGTGTTTACAATTTAGCTAATTTGGTCATGTTTATCCGGATTGGCAGGAAATCTTGACCTACTTTCGTGGATCTGAGTCGCAGAATTTGTAGGTACAGATTGCTTCTTGCTTACTGCCTTGGAGTTGGAGATCTAATTCCATGTCCGAAGCATCTGCTAGCTCCTCTGACCCATCTGCTAGCTGGTATGTGTTTTTGATGTTTTTAGTTTACTATTTTTGAATATGGTACAAGAAATTAGTTATAAAATCTATGTGATTTACTGTTTTGTGTTTTGACATTGTGCAGACCATGAAAAAAAGGATAGAGAGAATGATAAGGGCAAGAACACTATCGCTGCTGCATCTGCATCTGCATCTGCACCTAGTGGCAGAGTAACTAAGAGTTCTGAGGCTTCAGCTTCAGCCCCTACAACCAAGAAGAAAAGCCAGAAAAAATGATGCAGCTGCAATTTAGTTTGCTGCAAATTGATTTATTTTCTGCAAATTGATTTATTTTCTGCAAATTGATTTAGTTTTCAGTATTTTAGTTTGCTGCAAATTGATGCAGCTGCATTGTTTAAATTGGACTAAGTTTATTCACTTTATTGTTTAGTTTTATTTGCTGCATGTGAGACTTTGAGTTTGCAGTTTATGCATGTGAAACTTTGAGTTTGTATTGCTGGAAATGTGTATTATTGCAGACTTTGAGTTTGTAGTTGTATTGCTAGAAAAGTAGAAAGTGCTTGAGTGTTTGTGTTTGATAGTTTGAGAGTTTTGAACTTTTGATTGTTGGATAGTTTAATGCTTTCATCACTTTCATGCTTTGACAGTTTTGGAGTTTGCAGGAAATTGTTAATTTGCTATGAAGCCTATGTTGATGTTGATGTTGATTGTTGAATATGTATATTGTAGATACTGTTTTGAGTTTGAATGAGTGAATAAATTGTGATATATTGAATCATTTGAATGTATGTATGGAAATCAGGAAAAGTGAAAACTAGAAAGTAGAAACAGCTGAAAAGCAGTGTTTCTATATGGAAAAACTGAGGAACCGAACTTGGAACCGATCCGAGTTTGGAACCGAAAAACCGAGAATGGAACCGATCTGGAATGGAACCGAAAAACCGAGGAACCGAACTTGGAACCGATCTGAGTTTGGAATCGAAAAACCGAGAATGGAACCGATTTGGAGTGGAACCGAAAAACTGAGGAACCGACCCGAGAATGGTCGGTTCGGTTCCGCATCGGTTCTTCATATAAAAAACATCAAACCCGAACCGAAAATCATATATCAGTTTCGGTTCCGGGTTCAGTTCTTGACATTGCAAAACCGACCCGAGTCCAGCCCTAGTGGAAAGAGAATAGAGGAGAGAGAGTAGGGTTAGGAATTAATATTAGAGAGAATGATTTGGTGTGGGGGAGGTCTACATTAGTAATGAAGACCAACAATATAAAAATATGATGCCCTATTTTATAGCCAATAATATAGAGACACTTGTCTCTTTTTATGTAAAACGGGCCTGACAGGCTTTTTCATTTCTAAAAATCTAGGCCCGAGCTTGAACCATATTTTGAAAGTTAAGACTCGGCCAGAACCGTTTTGATAAAAAAAAAAGAGACAAGTATCAGAGAAAGCGCCACACGCGCGGAGAAAGAAAACATACGAGAGAGAGAGAGAGAGAGAGAGAGTCCTCACCTGACCTGGCATTTCCAAAGACCTTGCCACAGCTTTCCTGCCCCGGGAGAGGTAGATATTTTGTTATGGTAGGCCATGGCTGCGGCTATGATTGTATTGGCTCCTAATGGGGCTTCGGCAGCAATTCAAATTCGATAGTGTTAGCATTAAAGCCACCCTTAAGTATAAGGACAAAATTATAGTGTATAAGATTTAGAATAAGAGATACCGTACCCAAGAGATTGGTAAATCTCACTTTAGCAAGGGAAGACCTAAAGGAAAACTAGAAGGAATTAATATGCAAAGTTACATTCACAAACAAAGGCTCACAAGTAACTCAAGTTCATGGTGAGTATGTTCAAGATGGTGTGTAATGATTTGATTTGATGTTTGGAATAGTTTTGATTCAAATTGAAATAAGCAGACCAAATAAAGTAAATTAAGCTAAGCTAAACAAATTCCATTTCACATGGAAGTTAGAGCATATATTGTCCGCCATATATAGCCTCCCTTACATGCGTTGATGTTCAAACCACAAGTGATGAGAACCCAGAAGTAGAGTGAGTTTAGATCCACAAAAAGTTCGAATCCACGGCTAATAACATTGATTCAATTGGCATTGACATAATAAGAATATTTCGTCTATTAAGGAGGATTCCCCGAATACCTTAAATAGAGATGATTATAGAAAATGTAAAATATTTGATAAGATCCGTTTCGGAAATGTAGAATGTCAGAGAAATTCAAATGTTATAACTCCCCCCGGCCAGTACGTCAGGAAACCCCAGCTTCTTACAACTTCACATTATTTCCACCGCTCTCGGTCCTTTAAATACGTGTTCAGCGGTGCAATACCATCGTACTCTTGTAGAACAAAAGGAGCATGATTGAATCTCCATGGTCAACCTCTCAAAACCTTGTTTCTATCCGGGAGCAGATAAAAAACCAGCACAAATCTGTTTTGTGTCCGGTCCTGAATCTTGAAGTCCCTATCACCCCAAACACACTTTAAAAAGTGCCTCAGATTGTTCAGTGCCGCTGGTTTGGCGGCCAGAGGCCTAGCTAGTAGATAGGACTGTGAAACTTGACATTGAGATCCGCCAGCCATCTTGGAAATATAAATGACCTCGCTGCCTGCGAGGGACAGGGAAGCAGCAAAAGATGTGGTGACATAGTCAATGGACGACATACTGTGAAGGTTTGCAGTGAAAAAATGGACAGGAAGAGGCCGTCGTTGGTTTAGGGTTTTGGTGCGGCTTGCAGTAGCGGCTTAGGGTTTTTTTTTAATATAAAAGCTATTGTCCCTCGATCTGCTGCTCTATTGAAGAAAAATTAAGCCTTTAACTATCCGATTCCTAACACATCATCGTCTTCTCATCTGCATAGTCATCCATTCCTTAGCAGAGCCTCTAGGTTGCTTCCGGATCGATCGAAAGCGCGTGACTCTCAGGCCAGTTTACCCTTTCCGGTAGATTACTTTTGTTTTAATGATTTCATCTGCATCGTTTCTCTTAACGATCTGTGATCTGTAATTTTATCGCAGCATACAATCTTCATAATCAGTTAATAGGTCTGTTATCACATGTCACTCAAAACAAAAAACAAATCACTTGTTTGTTCGATTTAATTAACAATTTTGTACCATTGATTGAATTCTATAAGTACAAAGAACATCTATCAGCAAGGCAAATGGTAGCTGTTCGTTTGATCTGCCTGGACACCATGTTTTTAGTCACACGATCTTTGTGACATAACAAAATTTAATGTTATACCTGAATAAAAATCTTGACTCTCAATTTTGTTACTGTTAATTGTAGATAGCGATATTAAAGTAGATTGTCTTGCAATTGACTTGCTTTGTTTACTTTAGGTCTCTCTATTTAAACGGTGAACTTGGCTTGTACGTTCAGCTTGGCCATGGAGATGAGTGTAAACCAGCGGAAAGATAAATCCATGTTTGTTCTGGTGAGTTTCTATTGTGGTCCATACCATGGTGCACTATATGAAGTAAAACTTGAGCATGGAGAATCCGGTAAAGCTTCGAGTGGTACACGAGTTGAATCCCCTCCACCAGTACTCGTCCCAGTAATTAAGTTTTTTGATAAGCATTTGGATCTGCCAAAGAATTGTTTGTTTGAGGGTGTGAGATTTGGCAGCTGCTCCAAGTTATATCTGATGGCAAATGGACACGGATCACCTTGCAAGCCCATCACAATCCCTAATTCGTTTATTTTTGACACAGATACAAACTCAGGCTCAGGCTCAGGCCTCCAGCACTTCTCTCCATCCAAAGCAGCTAAACCGTATGGTGTTGTTATATCTGCATATGGGATGCTATATTACTTTGCACATCCATCATGCTCCCCATGCATCCCAGACTTGTTGTTCGAGCAATATAATTCCGCCACTAATTTATGGGAGTCCTTGCCTTCTTGTCCATATAAGACTCTACCAAAGCCAAGCATGGAGGTAGCGTTATGCCGTCTGTTATGGCCATATATTGATTTCAATGTATAACTGTAGAGATTTTGTAGTGCTGGCTTTTCATATTAGTACAGAAAAACTGGCATGAAGTCCAAGTCCCCAACTCCAGATATTATCCTTTCCTGGGGAGGGCCGTGGTTGTAGACGACACTATATATTCCCTATCTTTTACTCTGAATCAAGTTTTAGCATTCTCTTTTTGGCGGGATTCAGATGATAATTGTTTCCTAGGCACTCCCTTGCCTTTGCAAGTAAGGAATGCCTCGAAGCCACCATTCCTGATTGGGGAGCAGATAACTCAGAATTTGGTTCATTTGGGGAGGCTGGACTTTTGTCTTGTACAGACAGGCCGGAACGAATATTCTATTGAGCATCAATATCTTTGTATCACTACATTTCGAATCCTCCGTGAAGGACGAGGAACAGAAATCAGAACCCTAAGTTCATCTATTTTTCAAGTCGACTTGATGGGCAGTGGCCTTTTCGAAGTTAACTTCAGCTTTACACCGTAAGTTACCCCACACATGTGCTTGTTTTAATTCTGTTCCTCTTGTCATATTGATACATCGGGATTCTATTTGTCTGATGAATTATTTGAGTCTCTGCTGATTGTTATTTTATTTTAAAATTCAGAGGTTGTGAGGATGTTGAACCAGCAGAAGAAGACTACTGTCCGACTGCATCAGTTAAAAGTAAAAGTCAAACTACCAGGATGACATCGGAGGACGAACTAAATAAAGCAGATCGGAGGTTGTATATATGTTGCTACAGGCAGACAAGAGGACTTCTTTTCCATTCCAACCAAAGTGGCAATTCTTAGCTAGATTTGAGGGCGTTCTGCCGCATTACATTAGTTTTGGGAGCAAGTTGATTGATTGCTTTTTTATATTTATTTGGGTGATCATTAGTCAATTTATTCACCTTTCAACCACTACACGTGGCCTAGTGATTCTTACCTAGTTGGATGTGCTCCCCAACCTAGGTTCGAACCTCGAATCTGTCAAAGTGGTCAAACACTGTGCTGCAATGCACAGTTAGAGCATTTCACATGCGCTAAAAGAGTTTTTCTTGGGCCTAAGAAGCCTTTAGGTTCCTATTGACAAAGTCATGCGCTAAAAGAGTTTATTTTGGGCCTAAGAAGCCTTTAGGTTCCTATTGACAAAGTAAAAAAAAAAAAAAAAATTTATTCACCTTTCGTTGGCTTGTAATTGGTCCAAAGCACAACTTTTTGTAATTTTTGTACTTGCATGCCATATATTCAAGGGTGCGGCTATTGCCACCATACTATTTTCTTTGTTCACCCTACTTACTCATTACACCCTACATTTTAATTTCAATTATTAAAATTACTTATCTAACCCATTTCTCTTTCCAAGAGTATCCTTATATGATATATCCAATTAAAAAAATATTTTTTTTAAGAAAAATCTCTTATTTAATTTATACCAATAAAAACACTAAAATATATTCAAGTTTTCTAAGTATTTTTTTTTGTTTTGTTTAGATGTTCCTCTATTTTAATCTATGTCAAAAGGTTAGTAAGTTAACAACTAAGAGCAATAAAAAAAAAAGATTGATTTTTTTTCGTGTTTTAAATTTTACTTTTGTTGTTCACAAAGGGTACTTGAAAGATTTTGATGAAGTTAACGTTAATAGTTTTGTGAATTGAATGACGAATTAACGATGAGGATGCAACAAAAATGAAAAAAATAGTAATAAATTCAAATTTGAATGGAGAATATGAAGATTATTGTTATCCAATGAGGAATTAAGTAGTTTTTGTATTTAATTAATTAGTTATCTATTTATTTTTCTTACAGATTTGGATTTTAGAAAATCAGTGTACTTATTAGTCATTTTGTACTTGGATAATATAGTCTTTCTATAATTTAAATGTTTGTAGGGTGAACTAAGAAAATAGTAGAGTGGCAATAGCCGCACCCTATATTCAAACTCCTGTTTCAATTTTCAATCTCTGTGCTGTGTTCTAATACAAGGTAGCATACAACAGGGGGGTAATTGGCTTGGTGAAAGTAAATGATTAAGGATGACTTTAGTCAGCAGGAACTTTATATTCCAGTTCAGAAAATGTCTCTTAGTTAGTTGCAATAAGACTTAAATTTGAGTACTGAGCAGGTGTTCCACATCCATCACGAGGATCCGAAATGTTATTCTTTGAAAGAATATTTATCTTCCAAAAAAACAAAAATTCTAGTCTTAATGGAGAAGCTCTAACTAAGCTTAACGAAGGGGATACCCTAGTTACAATTAAACTGAATGGGCACATTTTACATTTCTTTAGTCATTCCTTGCAGACAAATGTCAGTGAATGCAACTCGATCCGAATGAAGGAGCTACGAAAATTGTTACAACAGAGATCCAATTCAACTGGCTTCCCTACAAAAAAATGTACTCTCAATGAATCTGGTCTAATGGGAAAGGGTGAATGAAAGCTGAGTTTAGCTGCCAAATCTTGAGGCTGGCCTTAACATTCACTCCTGTTGCAATATTGTTGAACAAAAAGAATCGCGCTGCTCCGTAGATTGCTTCCGTTGGAAAATCCGTGATGTAAACACCGTCCTGCTCCTTGTGCATAGTTATCTACAATTGAATGATCAACCTGCAAACATTCTACACCCGGCAAATTAGTTTAGATCGACAACCTAACATGTTAGACTATTTGGCTCTCATTACTAAAAAGAGAAAATATAAACTTGTCAAGGAGATTAAGATACACCAATACTCTCGCGAAGTAGTTTTCACCATCCACACAGGAACTTCACTTCCATAAACGTTTTTGAATACGTCAGGAGCCTTAGATGACCTGCATTGGTAAGCAACTTCCATCAACATCAGAACACTACACATACAAATTTAGCAATTTCTCATAAGCATATATGTGCAGACCTTTCGTCTGCTCAAAAATAAGTTGTGACATCCCCATCAGTTGAATTGGCGAGCTGTTTAAATAGGGGTTAGCCAAGAAAGAGTCTCCTCTGCAATGACCGGAATACCAAATGGTCCAAATGTGCTTCTATATATCTACAGCACCACCACCACAACCTACACTGCTATTCACAGTCTGATGAATCTAACGATTCTAATTCAAACTCCACAAAAATGTCCAACTGAATATCAACAATAGAAAAGAAGCAGTTAGGTGAGTCAATGTGATTGATTATGTAACAAAATTGCATGTGTAGCGAACTTTACCAGACAATAACAGATTTTCTGTCAAGATTTTCATTGGGATATCCTTGCATGCATCAAGCCGGTTGCTTGATTCAAACTTCTAGTACAAGTGCAGAACCTTCATACTTAATGTCCATATGGAATTCGCATATTGAAAATAAACTCTTAGGACAAACTGTCTTGGTAAAACAAGAATATATGGAGTCAACAAATCGTTACAGGGAGGAAATGACAGTAGAAAAAAATATGTAAATTAAGATTATGGATAAGAAAGAAATGACAACACTGATTGAAGACAAAGAAAAGGGGAGCTTCCATTCATCAAACAGAATTGGCTATCATCCATAAATTAAGCATAAACTGGCTGCATCTTTGGGGCTAATGAACAGTTTTGGCTGCAATGATGGAGCCAATTAAAGAGGATCTCTAATTCAAATTAAAAGTCTAATATGCACCTTATCACTTTTGAAAACTTTAGACTATTGGGAGTTTTAAATATAGGTTAAGGATCGAATAGAGAGAGGCATGCACATTTGGCATTAGCAGTAGTGGCGGATTCAAGATTGGAACCTTGGACAGGCTGGATTTCTTAAACAAAAAAAAATAAATTATATATATATATATATATATATATATATTCAGGATTGGAACCTTGGACGGGCTGAATTTCTTAAACAAAAATAAATAAATTATATATATATATATATATATATTATGGAGAATCTAGATGGTGCGACAGAATTTTATTAATTTAAAAAAAAAAAGCTAGTCAGGGGGGACGTAGTGAGCCTTACCCCTCAAATGTATATCTATACAAAACTAAAAAACTAAATCAACAATCACCTAGTCAGAAACCACATTTGAACTTGAAGACTCAACATTTGTTTTTTTAAACCATGTGTCAATGAATTTTGATCGCTTCGGTTTTGGCTCATGATTTGACATTTTACTCTAAGTCTCTAACACCTATAAATTAAGAAATTAATTTTGAATTAACTACTTTTCATAATAACTAATTTAACAAAAACAAAAGCCACAATATAAGCCACAAATTTATATGCACAATGAAAGAAAAGAAAAAAGTACCTTGGAAAGCATTAGATTGTAGCTACTCTAATAATAGAGTCCAGAAGACCAGAAGTACTTCCATCCTGGCATCCTGCAGAAGATCATACATAGATGCACACATGAACAAGAAATTAAAACAGAGAAACCCCAAGAAAGCAGCGAATCTTGAAGTAGAAAAGGTGCAAATCTTTAAGTCACCGAATCAGCCCACAAATCTAACTCAAATTCCAAGAAATTGAAACTGAAGACGAATCCTTCACAAGACGAATCATCTTGACTACAGCCTACCTGATTTCCAGTCTGCAACCTTCATTCTTCAATCCACGAAAGCTTCAATCCAAATATCCAATACAACCTACGAAATTGAATTTCACATCAATCCTTAACCCTAAAAATTGCCCCAAATTGGATTGATTCAATTAAACAAAATTGAACTTACAAAATTGAACTTGATCAGTTCATCAGTTGATCTCTGACTCTCTGAGATAAGTGGAGAAGGGAGAACCGGCTGAGCCACAGGCGGCGAGAGGAGGAGGAAGTGGGAGAGAGTAAGACTGTGAGAGACGATTGCCGTAGACCCGTAGTCGATGAGTGGACTAGTGGAGTCGGGAGAGTTGGCTGAGCCGCAGGCGACGAGAGGAGGAGGAAGTGGGAGAGAGTGACTGAGTGAGACTCAGAGACTGTGACTCTGTGAGAGAGTGAGAGACGATAGACGATTCACTGCAGATGAGAGGTGACCTATAGTCGATGTCGATGAGTGGAGTGGGGAGTTAGTTCGGGTCGTCTACTGCGGGCTGGACAAACTCCAATTAAAAAAAAATGCATACATCTATATTTTTTTTTTTTGGGCTTCAAAATCTCAGACGGGCTCAAGCCCGTCCTAGTCTATGCATGGATCCGCCACTGATTAGCAGAATATAAGGGGATTTAAAGATGAAATGGAATAAATACACATTTTCAGAATGGTTAGCACATTTGGCATTAGCATAATAGCATCGTACTAGAAGTTCAACAATGGGGTGTTTTAGAGAACTAGACATATAGAAGTAGTATGTACGGTGATACTCTTACTACTATCTGTTTGGCTAAGAATCGTTCATGGCCGTTCATCCCTCTTCGGTATTATTAACCGCTGCAACTAGCTAGTTAATTTGAGTGTCTTCTTACCCATTTCCATACAGATAAAATTATGCTGCCGACCTTATGATGACAATGACTATAGGTTTTCCATTCCCTTTCTACGTACTCCTCCCCATTATAACTTGCAAGTTGCAAGGGTTTGGCTAATGATGTTATAACTTCTAGCTTAGGGCAACTCCAACCATGGGGTTCAAACCCAGATTTGGGAGAATTATAGGACTTCTCATCTACAACCATGGTTTTTGGGGGGTGTTGGTCCTAAATTTATAGGACTTGGGCTCATCCCAAGTCTCAAATATGTGACTTTTTCAAGACCATAACTCGTCACTATAGCTACGGGGCCACCAAGTGGGCTGTCTCAGCCCAACAGACGAAGAGACTCGCCTGGAGCTGGGCTTGAAGGAGACACGCGCGTCAGGGGAAGGTAGAAAGAGAACGCGCGCGTATGCGCTGGAGAAAGAGAAGGGCCTGATGAAGTCTGGTTCACGGGCCCCACTAGAGCTGCGTTTTGTCCCCTGCCGACCGTTGGAACCCCCAACGGTCATCAAACTGAAGGGCTCTGATCAAACCATTTTGAATATGGACGGTCAGATGTTGGGTTAATTTGTTTTTATTTTTTTTGACTGAAATGGATCTATTTTTAATCCAATGGCTCAGATTTTTTGGAAAAAAGTGATCAACGGCTCTTATTAATTGAAGGGTTATTATTTCCTTTTTGTTCCAAAAAAAAATAAAAAAATTACCAGAAAATTGAGGGAAAAAAATATACCCGTTGGAACAGTAAATTGTAGGAAATTCTATAAATACCTACCTGTTCTTTTCTATTTCCTCACACCAAATATCCTCCATCTCCTTCACAATTTTCCATTCATTAACCCATCTTCTTGTTCTTAAATATATCATCCTTTTTTTTTTTTTGTCTTGGAAAAAATGGCTGCAAGAGGGGATTCTTGGAGGCACAATGAAGAAGTTATTCTTTGCCAAGCTTGGATCACCGTTGGGGGTGATGGTTGCGTCGGAAAAGATCAAAAGTCGGACTTATTGTGGAGTTGTGTGGTGGAGGAGTACAATGCTCACAAATCAGCCGATTGCATGGATAGAACACATTCTAGTTGCCACGCTCGTTGGAAGAAAATAAGTCCGGCATGTATGAAGTGGCGCCAAACGATTAATTGCAGAAATGGTTTGACAAAATCAAAACAGAAAAGAAAGTATTTGGATATGAGAAGTGTTTGTGAATTTGTGAGAGATGAGGATGACAATGACCCCATATTTATGGACGGTTTGAGTTCATATCATTATATAAGATATGACACGTGGCGGGCAAAGACTCAACCGTAATTTGGACTGCCAATTAGAGATTGACACTTGGCATTGAAATCACATCGAAATTCGGCTGTTTGGCATATATGCCGACACAAAACATCAAAATATCTTCTAAATAGTTAGATTCTTTGTCATATGTGCTAACATATGCCGACAAAAAAATATTAAAACATTTTTTTAATTCATTAAATAATAAGAATAATTTTTAAATATTATGTTAAAATGTTAAATTATATATATTTTTAACTTATTTAATTAAATTAACATATTTTTAATATAATATTCATTAAAATTATACTCATATTATATTTTAATCAAGAATAATGAAAATAGCACCCCCATATAGCACCTCATGGTTGTAGATGAGAATTAAGTAATATAAATGAGGTGCTAAAATGAGAATAGCACCCCCAAATGATGTCAATGATTAGAGTTGCCCTTAGCTAAATATTGACATGCTCATTTAATTCATGTTATTTGTTGGGCTTCAGCTTAAAATTGTATGCACCACAAAACAATGGAATAAATACACAGAAATTTACTTTTGCCGGTGAGTTTTTCCATAATTTGGGCCGTCGGAAGTTTATTGCTCAACTCTCAAGGCAATAGAAAACAACCCGAGCTGCCTTCAATTTGGGCCCTTAGGAGTTCCTATAGCCCAACGTAATAGGTAATCCAGTTGCCGAAGATGAGAATGTTCTTGGAATGAAATACACCAGCGCACAAATCAGTATTCCTTCTCGTTAATTTCTATCTTTGTACGAAGAATGTGTCATAAGAGATTGATATAGGAAGTTGTAGGATAACGAAAGCCGTGAACAACCAATAAGGGGCAATCATAATAAGAATTTTGAAAGTGTAATGAACAAAAAAGTAACATATGAAACTCTTGAGTTAATTTGCGTTATAATCGTCCCGTAGGCACCTAGAACTTGATCATGTGGTCATTGGTCACCAATCTCCTTTCCTCACACTCTCATGCCTATGACGGAATGAAATGGTTCGATGGGCTAATAGATCAGAAAGAGGATCTTACAGGACATAGAAACCATGAAGAAATTTTCATGGCCAAAAACAAAAACCATGAAGAAATTTAGTTCAGTGGACTAATGCAGCAGAGACGAGGTATTCCAATAGGCAAAATTTATATTTCATTTTCAAGATGATTATTCCTTTGAACCAAAAAAGTCCAAAACAAACAGATATACCCTAGTTACATACTGAATGGGCAACCAAAGAATATTACAAACCACATTCTACACTCGTTTGCAAGAAAATTTTTCATTCCTTGGCAGACAAATCTCGGTGAATTAATGCTCCTAATGACGGAGGGAAATTGTTACAACAGAGATTCAATTCAACTGGCTTCACTACAAAAATTGTACTCTTATTGAATCTGGTCTAATGGGAAAGGGTGAATGAAAGCTGAGTTTAGCTGCCAAATCTTGAGGGTGGCCTTAACATTTAGACCTGTTGCATTGTTGAACAAAAATAGCCTTGCTGCTCCGTAGATTGCTTCTGTTGGATAAACTCGTGATGTAATCACCGTCCTACCTCCTTGCGCAAAGCTCTCTACAATTGAATGATCAACCTGCAAACATTCAACACCCGACAAATTAGTTTAAGTCGACAACCTGAAATGTTTGACTATTTGGCACTCGTATATACTAAAAAGAACATATAAACTTGTTAGGGAGATCAAGATACGCACCAACACTCTTGCGAAGTGTTTTTCACCATCCAACACAGGAACTTCACTTCCATAAACTTGTTTGAAGACATCAGGAGCCTTAGATGACCTACATTGATAAGCAACTTACATCAGAACACATAACAATTTAGCAATTTCTTAAAATCTTAAAATCCTAAAACGTTGATGAATTCGGAGATGCAAACCTTCTTTCGTCTGCGCAGAAATAAGTTGTGACGTCCCCTTCAGTTGAATTGGCGAGGTTGAAATAGATAGGGGTTAGCTCAGTAAGAGTCTCATCTGCAATGACCAGAATACCAAATGGTCCAAACGTGCCTCTATCTACAGCACCACCACCACAACCTACACTGCTATTCACAGTCTCTGATGATTCCAACGGTTCTACTTCAAACTCCACTAAAATGTCCAACTGAATATCAACAATAGAAAAGTTAGGTGAGTCAATATGATTGATTATGTGACAAAATTGCATATGTAGCCAAGTTTACTAGACAAACTAACCTGTGTAGCTGTTCCAATATCTAGCTCAACAACTGTTCCTGCTTCAACTAGAACATCACTGAAGTCGGTATTGTTCAATCTCAACTCCTCGATCTCTTCCACCGGCCATTGGATCAAATTGGTGCCGGTTTTATTGTCAAACAACACAGTCCTCGGAATAGTCTGTAATATTTATTTGTTAGAATGTGATCCACAATTTTATCAGCAAATAACTAAATATGGTACAAATAATGTTAGGATAAAAGAAATCATACCTGAACAGATGCCCAACCTTTTGCCAAGTCATCAGATTCGGTATCAGTCTCATTGATCCAACCCCACAGGATCCTTCTCTCCTTGTTCTGGTCATAAAATGTCTTTGATGCATAGTATCTTCCATAGTCATACTTCAACCCAATACCCACATCAAGAGCCGGGTTATCGGGTACCCATGTTTCATTCTCCTCAAAATAAGTCCCAAGTGCATAGTGATCCACTTTTGTGTCGTCCAAGCTCGCCTTCAGGACATGCTTGACGCTCGGGTTATTCACGGACGTTTCCACACCCTTCGACCCGTTTATGACAACCGGGTAAAAGTCAATGCACTCCCACATACCCGTACCCGGAACAGCATGCAAGACCCCCTTCGACATATTGTAGGTTTTGAAATCCTCTGTGTGGTACACAAAGGAAATACCGGTTGTATTGACCTTTGAGCCAATAGTAATGCGCCACTTGCCGTCCGGTCCGGTCCAAGCTGTGGTGGGGTCACGGAAATCGGTGGTTAAAATGCCGGGCGGAGGAGTCAACACCGGGTTACCCGAGTACTTGACCCAATCTATGAGTAAGGGATCAGAGAGGTTGGCCGGGTGCGCAAGGCACACCACTTGAACAGCATCGACGGTGTCCCCCGTGTACAACATTACGATCTGACCGTCGGGGAGAAGCGTGGCGGACCCGCTCCACACGCCATTCGCATCGTACCATTGATCGGCGACCATTGCGAGGGGGAGGTATAGCCAGTGGATCAGGTCCGTCGATACGGCGTGGCCCCACGTGATGTTGCCCCATATGGCTGAGTCCGGATTGTATTGGTAGAACAGGTGATACCAACCCTTGTAAAACAATGGACCTACAAAATAAAAAAAACACTGATTAAGTTTCATGAAAAAGGTTAAGTAAGATCATGTGTAATATGTGATTTATGGATTATGATGGGCCCAGAGACACCTAACTCTGTCACAAATTGAATGGTGGGTGGGATGTACGGTTGGGGGATGAGCACATGACAAATCTAAAATCACATGTTCAAAAATCCATATCTGTTAAATCACTATCACCGATTTTATGGGGATTTTGGTGCCAAATGGCAAGGGATGATTGACAAGTAGCTGTGTTAAGGTGGGCCCGGACTAAATCCAGGTACAACACCTAATCATGATGCTGGGCCGGGCCGGAACGGTTGTGGCTCTTGATTGGTCCACAACTCATAAAGCAATAGTCCTCTGCTGGATTTCCATTCCACATATAACATATAACAATAATATAATTTTTTTTATTCTTTTAGTAACAACAAAGAAAAGTATTTGGTGCCGTGGTTGACTAATTCTTGGTAAATTTTTTTTTTTTGAATAATAATAAAAAACAATTTTTATCATAGAGAAAATTCAAAATTAGTTGAGTATGGACTTCCACCATCAAATGGAGAAAAAGAAAATGACTACTATGACTTAATGTATAGTATCTAATTTATATTTTGATTGACTACAAATTTTCTAATTGTTACAACTGTGCAAAAACGACTCTCTTTTTAGATTTGATCTAAAGATGGACATATATACTATATATTATATTATCATAAATACCCACCACAAATTTTTGTGAATGCAAAATAATTGCTCATGAATATTCAATTTGTCTCGCTATTTGCACTGTTCTAGAACTTCCCAAAGCAGAAGCAGTAATAATGGGGTTTATTATTGTGCTCTAATGAAAGAAGCCAAGTAAGGAAACTTACCATTAGGATCTGAAGTAGAGCAAAGCCACATTCCCCCACAGCGAAGATGGATGAAACAAGACAATAAATTGTGATTAGTAACAGTAAAACATGACCAAAAACAAAATCAAAATAACTAATTATAGAATTTGGATTCATGTCGCTTATGGAAAGCGAATCAATCATTGAATAGAAAAGTGAAAGAAACCTAGCCGTGCTGGGTTGTACTTTGTACCTACCATTCATCCAATTCCGTTCCGGTTGAAAGTGAAAAGCTGTTCTCTGCCAAGAGAACATAGCATTGGTCCAGTTATACGAGAGCTCGTCGGAGACCGGCGGGTTCGACTTGGCCGAGACTCCTAGTGCCTTCCCTCTCGGCTCCCAGGACGACGTAGTCTCTGAAGCTGGAGTAGTTGACTGAGGATGATGATGTTCATCTTGTTTATCCGGCATTACATCTGGCGGTTGTTGCGGGCCTTGATGGATGATTAGTCCGACCAAAGACAAGAGAAACAAGACGGAGGCGAAGATCACGGCGAAGCCCTTCCAGGATCGTCGGAGACTTGCCGGGGGATGACCGGAAAATAAAGGGTCTTCTCCCGGCAAGGGAGCGTAGGCAGAAGTACTAGTGTCCATTATGAGCGTGGTTTGGTTTGGTCGTGAAATTTGTTGTGGTGTTGATTATGAGCGTGGAGAAGAATAAAGCGGGGGGGGGGTTTAAATAGGTGTGGATTGGTGGTTGTCAAAATTAGATGTGGAAAACAGAGAGAGATCGGAGAAGGTATGTCATTGAAATTTTTTGGTGAGTGGAAATTACTTGACCTAATTTATTATGGGGTATGTATTTTAATTTTGATTTTATGAAAAGAGGGACAAAAGTGAAGGTTAAGAAAAGTAGAAAACTGTAAAGGCCTGGTTCACCTAAGGGACAGTCAACTGTGAGGGACAAGTGAATCTGACGGCTGAAAATAAATACACAGTTTTAAGTTGTTATAATTTCTACTTTTATATTTAATACATGTGGTTGAGATGCATTTGTCCCTCACAGTCCCTTAAAACTGTTCCTTAGGTGAGCAAATCTGCATACATATATATATATATAAAATATTATATATTTCAGGAAATAATTATCCACATTATGTTGTCTTGGTTGACAGCCTTATGTTTGTTGGCTAGTTTGTACGAAAATTGACGCTTAAAAAGGAAAATATATCTATGAAACAACTTTTTTTTTCATCAAGCTATTGTTTTTTTTTTTTAATCGAATGAGGTCAATCAAATTTATAATTCAGCAAGCAGTACCAGAAACGATACACCCCAGAGAAGCTGACAGAAAGAGCCGTCCTTTAGGACATACAAAAGACCTATTATAAGAAAAATAGAACCTCGCACTCCCGGGTACATCATCCTCTTAAGGACAATTAAACACTTTTATTCTAACAAAACCTAGGAACTCAGAAGCAGAGTAAATAAATGTAACAACCGAGCAACTAGATCTTGCTACCCAAATGAAATTTAAACAATAAACAAAGAAGCCCTAAGGGCCTTTTGCACCCAAAGCAGCCCAGTCCAATCCAAGCCCAATAACCAAGATGGAGTCCAACAGTCCAATGTTGCAGAAACCCTAGCACTCGACTGCTCCACCCCGCCGCCGCCACTGACGACTCTACTGGCCATGCCGACAACCACCGTAGAAAGTCGAGACCAGGCCACAACATCATTCCTGGAAGGCCAAATTGGAGCTTCACTTTCACCACCTATGCTCAAGAGCAAGACGCAGGCATGAATTCGAATTCGAATTCGACAAGAGAACCAACTCCGACTGATCCCAACCCCAACATACCAACCTTCAAGGACAGAAACCACTCTTGAGCCCAAGCCCGAAAGCCGGAGCCTATCTTGATCCTGTGCTCAAGAGATGATCCCAATCCCAAGCTCGACGCCAAGGAAACAGACTTTGCCATTGAAGTCTTTTGACCTAACCCCGAATCAAAATCACACCAATCTATCATCACACCAGCCTACAGAGAAGACCCCGCCTGGAATTGCACTGGAGGCAAAACACCCCAGCCAGAGATCAGATCAACACTGAAACCAAGTAACAAACAGAACCCAAAATTCAGGACAACACGATGAAGGAAACCTCTGCCGCCGCGGTTCTCAGGCCAACCAGAAAAGATAAAGGAGAAAATCTCCGCTCTCCTAGCCGCAAATGCATCACCAAGAGCCATGATGAAGAAATTTTTCGATGATGGAAGTCATCGAGTAAACCCTATCAAGCTATTGTTTTAAAATCTAATTAAGAAGTACGAGTTTGTTTTTTCGGTGACTAACAATATTTATCCTTATTATTTCAACTATTTTTGTGTTAATCATATTATTTGGAAATCACGAGTCTTGTTACAAAAACGAGCTTTACTTTGCAGAAATCCTGCAAACAGAGTTATTTTTTTAGGATTGTTGAGCCCAAGCTCATTTAGCTAAAGAATGAGCCTGATGGGCTGATTACTACTACCTTACAATGATTTAAATCATTTAATTGTAATCCCTGTTCTTCATAGTTTGATTCTATGGCCCCCAATGTACTAATGTAGTATTGTTGAGATTGAAGTGATAGCAAGGGCTTAATCCATTTCTATAAAAAGTAATGTTAAAATTAAAGCTAGCAGTACTTTAATGTCCTTATCTTAACATGTGAACTTGATAAACTAATTAGTTGGGCACATGAAAATTACAACAATTAGTTGAGTATCACCTCCGATTTGGAGAGAAAAAGACTTGGCTGGTGAAAAAGACTTGATAAATTAATTAGTTGAGCATGTGAAAATTACAGCAATTAGTTGAATATCACCTCCGATATGTAAAAAAAAAAAAACAGTTGGCTGGTCTTGTCAATTCAAGATTATAATTAGGAAAGTTACCTTCCTTTTTCATCCACCATAATTTATTAAAGCTAGAAAATTGATGAATTTGTGTATGGGTGATTCTATTGGACCTCTAAATTTAATATTTGGATCTCCAACATTTTTCAATTATTAATAGACTTTATCAAGTCATATGAAAAGACAAATAAGGACAAAGTGAGAAAAATGAAAAAAAAAAAATTACTCTTCTTACCTCCACATATATAACATTCAATTAAATTATTTTTTCTTTTTCCGGAATTTTCTTATATTGCCATATAGTTTTATAATTTACCTAAGAGTTTTTCTATTTGAACCTCCAAATTTACTCACTTGAACTCTATGCTTTTTACACCTTCTATCAAATTTTCAAATACTAAATTTACTCATTAAACCTCACTAAAGTTCCTCAAATAACCTCACTCATATAATTAATTTACAAACAAACTAAGATCTTTATAATAAAAAAAACTTAGTCATTTCAATGATTTAATTACTCTATAAATCTTAATTACATCTCCATTCCTTAATCAGATAACATAAATCTCTTATCCAATAAAAAAAAAAATCAAACATAAGGTATTGAGTTTTAAAAATTAATAAAAATAAAATAACATGAACTATTATGTGATTTTTTTATTACTTTTTATTTTTTAGTTGTTAAAAAAAAACAAGATTAATCATTTTTTCTTAATGTTTCTCTATTTTTTGTAACTCATGATTAATTATTTAAATATTTTTTATTTATTTTTATTTGCTAGCTCTTTTTTTTCTTCTTCTTCTTTTTACAAATATAATAGATAAATTTAGATTTAGGGCATAATACAATTTATTTTGTTCTCCCTCATTAGTATGCGTTCAATATGCATATCATACATTTTTATCTTAATCATAGTTTTATTTCTTAATATATATATATATATATATATATATATATATGAATGGTTTAATGAGTACGTAGTGAAATTGAAAAATGAAAATAGATAGGGAAAATAATAAAGAATGCAATCTAATATTATTGAATTGGAAAGTCTAGAGAAAATAAATATAACCATTTTTTTGGTATAATTATTGTTCTTAATAGTCATTTTATAGTAGGTTATATATGTCATTTAATAATTCATAATAGAGTAAGGTCAAGTGAGCAGATTTGGAGGTCCCAATAGAAACTCTCTTTACCTAAAACAATTAAGTAAAAATAATAATTTCTATACATGACCCATCATTTAATACAAAAGTAAATTAAAAACAATCTGATTTAGAATTTTCTTAAATAAATTAATTGAATATGATATAGTTATTATTCAATCTTCTAAGCCAAAACCCTTGAAATCATTCTTTTAGCAAATTCAAAGTGATTCTAGCAATATATCAAGATCAAGAACCAACCCTCTGATTAATTTTGGTGGAGGAGAGACATACTCATAAGAGAGCAATATCATGTGATTTTGATTCATTCTTTTTCTCGTGGTTGAAGATAGAGATAAAAAATAGAGTAACAGATTATTGTATCTTATGTTCAAGGATGTTTTGGTAAAAATAAAGAGGTCTACTTATTTTTTCAAGTATTATAAAAAGTTAATGTACTAAGTATATAAGGTCAAAATAGCAAATTTGGAGATCTAACTATAACTACCCTTTGTATATTGCCCTTAGGAAAGGAAAAAAAAAGAAAAAGAAGCTCTTAGTTGAATATTAACTTTACTTTGTAATCATCATATAGGTTGGAATGAACATAAGTTTGAAACAAAACCCACATTAGTATAAACGTAAGTACATGCCAATCTTTGTCCACTAAAAATGGCTTAGTATGGTTAGTTTTCTTCCAACTATGTTACGTGCAAAAGGGTACTTAAAATCGTCATTTAGTTCGATTCTTCAAGCAAGGTCTAAGGATCTTAGTAACACGCTTGGGGCATTACTAGTTACACAAAATTTATTTATTTATTTTTCAATTTGAGTTTCAGTTTATTTTGAGGTCGAAGAAATGTCATTTTGTTCACGAAAACAAGCAAGAAAAATTATAGATGTACATTAGTTAGTACAAATGTATAAAAACTCTTATGACAGTAATGACTCAAAAGTCTTGGACTTAGTTTCGTAGATTAGACCCATACGCCAAGAAATTTTGACAAAATACAATCCTCTAAGTTTGATAGACGTGCACGTGTAGGTAGCATTTAGCCACTCTTCAATTTTGATACGATTACAAAAGTGATCTTTCATCCTCATAGAGTTTAGCTAAGTTATAATTAAACCTTTTTTGAACTCTGGCAATTTTGACTGTGGGAACGTTATATTCATAAACCTAGGATTTGATCAGTTTGAAAGTTTTCACTATTTGATCAGTTTCATCCAACAAAATTGGAGAACGAAATTATGAAAGGAAAACTGGAAATAGAACAATCATGCGCAGGACTTTTCTCTGCTATAATAATCTGAAAGGGGTTTCCATCAGACGGCTCTACACTGAAACGTGGCTACAAGTGTAATGATAGGAGCATAATGTGCGATATTTATATTAATATTTCCTTAAATTTGGTCACGCTATTTCTCTTAATAGAAAGTATTAATGTTTGTTTTATTATTTTATGATTCTTGTGGAGTATAGGAGAAAATAAAGGAGAAAAGACGCATGAAAGGCGAAATCAGGAAATCCTCCTGTGCAGATCAGTCAACTTCGACAAAGTACAGAGAGCATCTCAGAACGAACCAGATAATGATCTTTATATTGTTGGAAAGCCTCAGATGTCTCGTTTCCACATCTTTTTACGATTTGTCGATATCATTTTTCTAGAAGAAGTTATGGCCGATTTAGTACAGGAAGGTCAAGCTGAGTGTGAATCTGGTTTTTGATGGAAATTTATATTTACATGAAGATTCTAGAGTCTATGACGTCCAAAGGCTTCCCCAATCATACTTGGATACAAATTGGAGATGATGAATCAATCTTGATGACATGGAATTATTTTATTGTCTTGAAAGTAATTAAATTGTGCACCAATCGAAGGAAACCTCAACCAAATTACAAGTAGAGTTGAATAAGGAAACTAGGGTTGAGTATCTCTTATATAAAGAGCCTCTGCAACACAATGAGAAGTACCGCACCCTTCACCTTCTCTTCTATCTCTCTTTCTTTTTCCTCCACCACCATCTGTTTCTTTATCTCTATTTCAATGTATAACTAAATTACTCTTGTTAGGGGCGAGATTTGAAGCCCCTAAGATATGTTTTTGACAATATTTTGATTCCTAGTTTCGTGATTGCTTTGTTGTGAAATTGTTTATTTAGTTTTGGTTTACAGATAACTCTTACATGTTTATGTTTTATGAATGCGCACATAAAATATTATGATCATGTGAGTGGGGCTAGAAATAGGTATTTTAATATCCTAAATGGTTAATAATACTTATTTCATTGGTAGTAAAACCTATAGGACAATAGGTGAAACCAAATAAAAAGGATTGCATGCTAGGTATGCGTTCCACACTAGTTTTGCACACTTTTTTCGATCAAACTTCCACATGTGATTAATGCTTAGAATAAATTGTTGATAGGATAGCTTTCTATACCTTGATTGTTTATTCTAAATGCTTGGTAATGGTGCGTTCATCTTGCTTAAGTAATCTAGGGAAGTAATAAGAACTTATGCAGTGCATTCACGGTTTGTTCTTGATTGAAACTTTTTCATGACTTAGTAATTGAAACTAGGATAATAAATTTGTCTTGAGCATGTTTTGGTGATGGATTTCTGAATCTCTAACATCTTCATTCATGTTATTGTAAATCCCGCATTGTTTTATGTTTTACTTTAATTTTCTGTGTTACAAAACCTAAAAACCCCTTCTTTTTTTACAATTTCATGTTCATACATTCTTTCACTATTTTCGTACATACTTATATGGGTTAAATACTGTTTACTCCCTGAACTTTTACCCAAAAAACATTTCAGTCTCTGTCATTTTAATTTCACACGTTTACTCCTTGTACTCTCAATTTTGGACCAATAAGTCCATTCCGTTACTCTCTATCCAAAAATTCCGTTAACTCGCTGATGTGGCAGACTTTTTTTGTGGTAAAATGTCCATTCTACCCTTACTTTTTTAAAATTTATTTATTTTTGAAAGTTTTTTTTTTCTCTTTTTTATTTTTTGTTTTTTTTTGTTTTGTTTTTATTATTATTAAATTTTTTTATGTTTGTCTCTCTATCTATTGGATTCCCATTTCACCTCCCTCAAATTGCTTCTCTCAGACCTCAACCATCTTCTCCAAACCTTCTCTTCCGCCACCACCATGCCCCCAAAATCAAAACCCAAAAAAATGCAAAACCCCAAAACCAGTAATCATTCCCACACCAGAAAACCCAACCTGTCGGAGTTCTCCACATCCATAGCAAGAACCGCCATCACCCAGATCTCCACCCTCAAAATCCCAACCCGAAGTCGCTTACGTTCGAGTCCGATGTTTGTGAGGAACAAAACACGATCGCCGTCGAAACCCAAGAGCCGTCGTCGCCGAAAATGACCTACATGGGCTAGGTTCGGGTCAGGTGGTCATCCTTCATGGCTTCTTCGCGACCCGGAAGGTGAAGCAGTTGCTTGGAGCTTCGATTCAAACCCAAAATCGAGGTTGAGAGAGAAGATGATCCGATCTGGGGAGGAGACGATGACTGTCGGCCCGGGGTTGTCACAGGTTGGGACTATGATACTGCCATAGTTCTTTGTCTTCTCCATTCTTTAATTTTGAAAATTGAATCAATTTCTAATTCATTGAATCGAACAAGAAGGAATGGTAATCCAATCATTCTGGGTTCATCGAACATGCCTAATCTCTTGTCGAACCCACTGTTTTGTCCGACTGTGGTTGCCGGAATCTGGCTCCTCATGGATTCTCGACCGTGCTTGCCTGATCTGGGTTTTATGATGGTAAATGGTATTGTTGTTCAAATTTGTGATTGAATTAGGCATTTTAGTTTGTAATTTAATGGTAGCCTCTTGCAATTGCTCTGTTTCTAGTTCCTGTTGTTGCTGAGGAAGGCCAGGTTTGAAGTTTGGTGACCAATTGCTTGTTAGTTTTGGCAATTTTGAGTTTTAGTTTCTTTTTTGCTATGTCTGGAGTTTCAATTTGTTGGAAACGAAAATTGAAAGGAGGACAATAGTATGGCGAAGTTGAAGAAGAGAGAGAGAGAGAGAGAGAGCTGGAAGAAGAAGAGATAAACAGGAAAAAAAAATTTGATTAATTAATTAAGAAAATGAAAAAAAATTATTAAAAAAAAAAATGAACCGAGTAGACAGTTTAGCCGGAAAAGGATTGCCACGTCAGCGATTTAATGAAATTTTTGGACGGAGAGTAATAGAATGGATTTATTGGTCCAAAATTGAGAGTACAAGGAGTAAACGTGTGAAATTAGAAGGACAGAGCCTGAAATGTTTTTTGAGTAAAAGTTAAGGGAGTAAACAGTATGTAACCCTACTTATATTCATACTTTAATTCTTTATTGAGTTAATTTGTTACGTAATTACTTGTGTACCCTCAATTCTCGGCTTAAAAGATCCCTACTTATTCTATACTAACAACTACATTTTTGCAGGGTTAAGTTGAGCGTCTATTTTGGGCATATCATGTAACACACAGTTACTTCTGGATAGGAACTGGATGATCATGTGGTAAACTGAGTATATATATTGATAGATGGTCCATACCAATAAACATATGTATGGTGCCTAATCGATAATAGTTGCAATGCCAAGAAAACCCTGATAATTCGTATATACTAAGAAGCAAACAAATACAGCGGATTCAATTGTAGCTATGTGCCTAGCTAGCTATATGCTCCATTTGTGGGATGGAGCTATTGGGTTGATTATTGAAAGTGAATGAAAAGTTACGAGTAATAGTGTTCCCCTGGTTTGATTAAGAAAATATACATCAGCTATCAATAAAACATACTCTAGAGAGATTTTTAAGTTAAATTAAGTTGTTTTATTTTAGATTTTACATTTTAGATTCAAATTTAATGTTGAATATCAAGATCATTTAGATCAGATTAGGAGAACGCCACATAAAAAGCACTGTAAGTTTTGACTAATTGAAAAACATTTGTTTACTATTTTTACGAGAAGTAATACCAAGATTTTTTAAATGATGACACTGTGAAAATGACAAGTACGCATTAGCGGGGGAAGGCAAAGAGATTTCATATACAATGACTGGAGTAACCTAAAAGACAATGCACATATCATGCATTCCAACATGGGAACATGTGGGTATGTCTCTGACCTATAACAAAACAACATGTGAGATCAGATCTTGGAGTGTGTTATAAACTAACCCTTTGTTCGAGCTGACCCAAATCTAACATGGAAGGTCTCAAACCTAACATTCTTCAGAGCACTCTTGATGATTATTTAGAATGTTTATTGAGGATGGAATGGTAGGTCAAATATCAAATATATTGCACTTTTTGACACTAGTTGACTAGCAATTAACGGAAAGCCTCGACCAGATTGTGATTTGTGCAGTAGGTCTTTGTCGATTATGTACTAATCACTTTCTTTAGTACTTGCATCGAATTAGATTAAGATGCCAAATCCGATATATGTGTTATGTGGCTCTTTAAAAACGGCACATGTACTGAAGGGGATCCAAGGAAACTAGATTCAATACATGTTCGATCTATCTAGCATTTAAGGTGCAATTCTTTTTGTCAACAAATAAATTGCTAATTAAACATGCGTTACTTGATTGCATTTCCTAACAACATACAAAGAATGATTTTTGTCACACTATAATTAACTTTAATTATATGTTCATCATGATTCAAGAATTGTACTTCATAATTCACTTATTCTTTACTTCTATAAATTTTGTCCACACGCAGAAAATATAACGCATACATTATTAGTTAATTAGGTACAGACAACAAGCGTACATAAAAGTTTCAATAATAATAATAAATAGAACTCATGCTTCATGCTTTCACACTTGTTGTGAACCTTCATGATTTATCACTCCTTTAATGGATATGCAGACATTTTCTTGTGAGTGGATCACACTAGAAACTTCAGGGTTATTGGCAACATGTGATACAAACACTTTATGATCAAGATTAGGGTCATTTCTGATCAAATGATCATGATTTATACAGTAGATATGGAAAGCTACAACAAATTTTCTTTACAATTCTAAGCATTACTAAGAGATCTATGCAGATGACCCTCTGATAGTGATCGATTTGTACTATTTTTCACTACTGAAGACTGAAGTTGAACTGAAAAAGTTGCTAATTTGGGCTATTTACATACAATAATTCTGTTTCACTACAAGACCAACAGGTTCTTTTCATGTTTGAGAAAAAGGCCAAAAAGAGGAAGCTGGCACCTTCAGCTATAAGTGATCACTGATCAATCACCAGGCTGTCACCTAGTAGAGGGTGTTTCAGTCGCATAGTGATATATTCCTGGTGATGGGAAACAACAATCCTCAATCTTGATCCTGTTCCATCCCCTCACTCTTCGATCACACAAGGGTCGAGGGTCTAGCCTCCAAGCTTGACTGCATTCCAAGTTTTAGGTAGAAATTAAGACACAAGCCTTTTACTACCATAACGGCTAAACTCTTCATGTATTGCCAGTGACAGGGAAACAATCAATTATCAACATCTAAAGAACTAAATGGTTCATTCTATTACCAATGACAGTGAAAGAATCAATTATCAACATCTAATGAACTAAATGGATTCATTAAAAATAATCAAGGAATAAATTAGATATCTGTAGAAACCTCACGAGGGAGACAATATACTTGAACCAAAATCGAAAAGGAAAAAGAAGTGAATAATACATCTCAGAAGTGAGGATGAACCTCGCCTTCACAAAGAAATAAAAGAAAGAAATAATGATGGCATTCCTTTGGCATAAATATAGAAGGCCCAGATACAAATAAACGCAAGGAATTTACAAATTAAAGCAAGCTTTGAGCAGAGACAGATAGACGGACTCAATTAGGCACCACCAACATCTTCGATATTGATGACATAATAAAGGTCTTCTTCTATGCAATATATCCTACTATTCCAAAAACTTAGTATACTTTTGCATTCTAGACAAGTCAAAAAAAACGACGGGCTGGCTTTGGCTTCATCACATCGTGTATAATGAATCAGGCCAACAATCCTGTCTCCTCTTTCTCTATTGTATTAGTATCTCATATTTATAGAGCACTTGACTTCCTCCATATCACCAGTGACTTCAGAAACTCCATCACCTACATAAATTACAATGCTTCAGTGACTAAACTAATCCGAAATCCCTTATCTGAAGGAAGTCTAGACCGAAAAGAAGGGAAGCCTACAACGCAGCAAATTATTGAATATAACACATTAAACTTTGTACCTCTGAGGGGTCCCTTAGTGAGTAAAATGCATTGCTTTCCTTTGGCACAGCAGAGACTAAAATGCCATAACCCCTGTTTCCTTCCCTCAGAACCTGTCACAAGTCTCCATTAATTTATTTGATATTCAACGGAAGATTAGAATTCAAATCCATCAAAGCATATCCACCACAACTTTCCAAATTTTACCTTGAATGCATCTTCATCTGTGCGGTCATCTCCAATATATATTGGGAGCACATCTTCACAATCACTTAGCCCTAATATAAAATTTCATTGTAGTGACAAATGAGATGGAGTTCAATGATATTGAAAATCTACTTCAGAACAGTAAGAGATGCGAAGAGGAAAGAATACTCAATACTCACCAAGAGATTCAAGTAAAAATGTGACTGCCTTCCCTTTATCCCAATTTATCACTGGTCGGACCTCTAAAACCTACAAATACAGAAAAGACAAAAAAGAAAAGAAAAAAAGATAATATAATTACAGTTGCAAAAGAAGAACAGATTATAGTTGAAGTCTGAATTTGAGGCTTTATACCTTCCGTCCATGAGTCAACCGCAGGCGTGGGTAGTTTTTAAGAATGTCATGAACACGCTGTGCAACTACAGCCCAATACTGGAAACAAAAGTGTAAAGTAAATAAAGGTAAACAAGAAGTATTAGTTTTGTTATGGTCCCACTGCTGGGCTAAATAAAGAGAGAGAAAATCCCACTGACTCAGTATAATTGAGATTACCTTCTCATCTACATTGCGGTAGTGTACAGAGACACAGAACTTGTTATTCTCAACTTTAGCTCCTTCAATGTCTTTGGTAGTTTCTACTAGGGATTTAAGAACCTGCTCAAGCATAAGCAACCAGAGGTTAAACTGTCAATTACATAGAGAAGAAAAGGGGAACTTGTGGTTAATTGCAATAAAGCACTCTATTGCAGATAACAAACTTTACGAACCTCGCCAATCATAGGTAAAAACTCTGCTGCAGGCTGGAACAGATTAACATCCTTGCCCTGAATTTTCCACAAAGAAAGATTATGATAAGAGATAAGAGGGGAAAAAAAAAATCAAACATATAGTCTATGAGCTACTTGTAGCTATCTACCTGTCTGTCAGTAGACTGAAAGCCATGTCTATGGTCACCAACTACTGACTGTCTAACAGGGCCCATTATGTCCATCCCATGACTACCAGCATAATATAGTTCATTTAGTCCAACAAACTCGTATACCTGATAGAAAAAATCATTGGACATGCAACAGTCAAAATCAGCACACCAAGACAGATTGTTGAATTTTATAATTAACTAGGAAAATATCAGGATATTATTTATGGCATCAACTAGAGATTACCTTGTCATGGCTTCTTCCACTAATTATTGCTGTTGGGAAATGTTTTGCCACTCTTCTTACAGCCCTTCGCATCTGAAAAGATTAGAATACCTTCTATGAGCAAGTAAAAGAAAAAGGGTAAAGTTTTAGACGAAAATCACACAATCTAGAAATTCTTACAGCATCAGACATAAAGGCACAGTCAGGGTTATCTACAATTGGCGAAAGAGTCCCATCATAATCGAGAAACAATGCTATTCTTTTGCCCTTGGCATAATTAGTGATTTGCTCAAAAGATGTAAGAGCTGATGGATACTTAACCTGCAAGATTAGACACATGTGGACTACTGCATAAAAAACTTGTTTAGAAGGTTGCCAAAACATCAGAGGTAAAACAGATGAGAAGAAATAATTATTACCATCCATGTGCGATAGGCAATATCATACTCAGTTGCTGGAGAGTCATTGTTAACATCCTTAGTTATCTTTCTGTGAGGAGGCGATGAAGATTTCATAGCATCAAGCCAAGAGCTGGAGCGAACATCATCAAGAAATCCATTCTTCCTCCTAGGGATGGTTAAGAGTGCTGGAAAAGCTGTTCCTGACCCTGAATATGTTAACAGACTGGAATGTACGCCAAGTCTTGACTTGCCTAAAGGCGCAGGATCAGTGAGAACAGGAGAAGTATGGTTTGATTTCAGGTCCATGGGATCCAGATTTGTTGCTCGTAATCCAAAGCAAAACTTTACAACTAAACCAACACTGCAGTGTAAAGCAGTTTCTAATTCTGTTATATCTTCTTCGGTGTCTTCTTGTTGCTTCTATTTAAGCAAGCTATCCATCAAGCGCAGAGCTCCTTAGATCTAGTGGACCAAATAAATATCATTAGTGAAAGACCAATGAAAATTTTATATATAATTGCACATGACAAAAGGATTTGCACTTCTCATGTATTTAGCAACCAGTGGAAGCAACAAGGAAACAACATTATTAGCTTTCTATTTTCATAGAGTATGTATAAGTTACAAAACATTAATAAGAAAAGGAGAGGTATCTGAAGGTATGAAGCACATGTTCAGGCAATATTGAAAACTATCACAATGCTTTGATGTTCTAATTTTAGTACGAGGAAATGCTAAAAGCTAAATGAAACTCAGACTTACACTTGATGTTCTCATCAGAAAAATGTAAAGAACGAGGGTGTTAAAATATTAACGACTACAGCCCTCTGGAAATTTAAAAAAAAAAAAAAGTATTTAAGTGGACGTCAATATATGTTATCTTCGGATAATGATATTTGCTTAAACAGTAGTGGCAACATGTTCAGTTGTTTGTCTGAGTTTCCCTAATCGAAGAAGACACATGAAGCATTTTCAAAAGGAAGAAAAATTACAAGAAACACTCCCATATATACAGCAATGGTAAAGAGGTAAAAAAAGAACTGGCCTCAAAATGTTCGTCATAAAGAAATGCTTCAATCACAACTCCAAAGGTTGTAAAAATGAAATGCAAAGTTATTTCACTTATTTGCTATGCCCCAAATAAGGTCGAGAATCATCTACTATACAAGGATGGCAACTTCCAGCAAACACAAACATAAGTTTCGAACACTGGTACTTTCATATTGTAATCTGCTAGTAACCTTCGATAAACACAAAAATATACTATACAGAACATCACAGATTCTTCTGCTTGAATATGGGAGTATACTAAAAACAGGACAGATCTGGTATAAAAAATTTGTGCTTGATAATCTCATACCATAAAAAGCTTTCATGTCCCACATATATGGAAACAATCACATACAACCACAAAAACAAGGCCCTACTTCGATAAATGGAATCTTATATAACATTATGGACACAACATATAAGATTGAGGTATGAAATAGACAGACATAGATGGAGGAAATAGACAGACATAGACGGAGGGACAAATGTGACCCACCAACAAAACCTCCTAAACGAGAAAACACATTTCGAAAGTTTACATACAGTTATATACTATTCAGGCACGTATAAAGCAGGACAGAATATACAGTTTTACTTTCTGCGCATTCACGAAATTAACACCATAGACCAAACCTAAGATGAAAAATACTATATTAAAGTTTTAAGGTCAAGATTTCCCAATCAAAAATATGACCTCAATGATTATGACTCTTCATTTTCCTTTTCATTTCCTGGTTTAGAACAGTTCACGCGATTACGACACAAATCGATATTTGACCAATCATTTTGCCTTCAACTCTAGAAGCAAAGAAAAAATATACATAAACAAAAACTCAGCATTTGCTTAAATAATTCAAAACATTAATACAATATCTATATCACATCAGCTCAACTGAAAACAGCTCCAAGACATTTCCGACAGAATCAGTTTTTCCGGTTACAAAATCTGAAATATATCAATTCATTCCAGAAAATCCACTCTAACCACAAAAATTAACATAAACCCAGTTAAAGGTCAAAACTTTGATAGCTAATAAGCTCCAAAACACAAAAAGCTTCGACCTTTCTAACAAAGAAGTAAGAACCCAGAACTTGAAAAAGGATCAAACGACGACGTACCGAGTTCAGGAGGCTTCAATCCGAAGTGGGAAATGCAGGTGCGGCGGAGGAAGAAAACCTTCAAAAAAACAAAACTAGCTTTAATAAGGCGGATGGAAAAGCCCAGAATGCTCTGTTTGGCAGCCAAGAAAACAGAGGAAAATAAAATGGGGAAAATAATAAATCATTCTTCTTCTGCAACCAAAAAAAAAAAGCTCAAACTCAAATTAAGAAATTCGAGGTTTGAAATGAACACAACCAAAAAGTTCAAATCCAAGTTTTCTCGGCGGCCAAACAGATATACCAAAAGCCAGAAGCTTTAAGGGAAAACCACCCAAAATTTAAAAATGACATTTACCTAATATCAGCGAGGCTTCGAAATTTTGAAAGAAACCCAAAAATGAAAAAACCCAAACGCCCAATTAGAAAATGAGAAACTTTGATTCCGAATCAATGAGCGAGATTTGGTGAGAGAGAGAGAGAGAAGGAAAAAACCAGAAGAAAGAAAGTCCTCGAATTTAGAGGTCGGGTATTTATAGAATTTTCGGGTATCCGCCACAAACGTGCTACACAATCCAACCCGGAAAAAAACCACCCCCAGCCGGCGTTGACGCGCGTGGTGCACACACGCCAATGTACGGGCGAGTGATGATGATTAGGAGCGTGAATTTGTTATGGCGGGTTTAATAAATGATTTTGATTTTGTTAATTTCGGTTGTAACTGACGGTCTAGAATGATTGGCTTGTTTTTATACTGCTTTCTAATTTTGAGTGTGGTTAAAATAATAATAAAAATTTAGGGGGAGGGGGAGAAAGTGGGGCCCAGAGGATCCAGGGAAGACACGCACGGCTGAGACTTTCGCGGGCAAAGCGCGTGTGCGCACATACTTGTGTGTTGCGTCGGATCTGACATGGCCACGTTATGGGTCCCGCCAGTGAAGTGATGGACGTGTGGGCGACGTGTCATCACTATCAGTAATAAGTTGGTGGTCGTCGGTGGCCGTGGGGCCTAATGACGATAATGCCCCTCCAGGGTGGCGAGCTGGCATTACGTAGTGGTATGGGCAATTGGGCACGGTGGACCTCACGGATATTGAGGGGAGGACGTTAAACGACAGAGAGAGGGGTGATGTTAGAGGGCAAAACGACATAGCTTGATGCAACTCGTCCGCATGTGAGTGGTTAGAGAGAAAAATGGTACATGGCAAGTTGGCCAGATTAGCTTTGCAACTTACCAAAAAAAGAGTTTGGGATCGATCGTTTTTGGTGTTAAACTGTTAATCTGTGTTCCTCTGTAGAACTGAGCTGTTTCCCACACAAGAAATGGAGGGTAGGAAATAGACGATACACAATAATGTGTTCATGTAAGTTTAATGTTTATTAAACTATCATTTAGGTAATTTCGAAACTTAAATCAATGAAATCAAATCTCCTCACTATTGAGTTCTCTTATCACCAAAACTTATCTGACACTAATAAATCTAACAAATATGATGATTAGATCCGTCAATCACGATTGAAAAATTTTAAATCGTATTCGAATGATTTAGATTTCGCTAAATATTTTAAAAATATCTTTGATGTCTACCTCATTTATATACATGTAAGTGTATGATTCACCGAGATCTTTCCAAAGATAGCTCATTTTCTCTAGGATACGTAAAAGAGAACATTAGCGTCACGATTTCACGAACATATATGTCACCATTTTCCGGCGCACAAGAAATGCTACTAGAAACTTGGGCAACGTGTGGGATACGGCGGGACCCAAATCCGAGCTGGAGACACATAGATTTTTGTCAGTTGGTCAAAGACAGAGACAAGTGAGGAACCAAAAGGGAAATGGAAATTACGAGGAAGACTCTGTTTAAAAAAAGTTGGGAAAAATTTATTGGAAAAAGTGAGAGTTGCCTTTTCAAGAGGCTTGACTGACTTTTTTAGAAAGGGGGTAATTAATTATTCATTAAACACCGCCATGGGGCCTAATGGCGGTTGGTCATGGTAGTATCCTGGAACCAACGCGGCAGCTGCGGTTAGCGTTACATGACCATTGTTTATATTTTTACTTTATTATGCCCACTTAAAAAGAATTTTAATAATATGGTCGTTCGAGCGGCTTATCATGAAACCTACACATCGTTCAAGTTTCAACTCTCAACGTTTGTAGTAAGCAAGTTTGAAGGGTTTCTGGGTTTATGCACCTGCAACGGGAGTTTGGTCTACTTTTATTAGAATGTCCTCGTGAACCTTAATATAAATGCTAATTGAATAGGTGTGTTGCTAACTCACATAAGTAACTAAAGTGAATTTTTTTAGGTAAAAAAAAAAGGAGGATAAGAGAAAGACGTTTGTAATAGAGAACCACAACATTTATCATGCTTCTTGATCCTCATTGACATCATTATTTTCACAAGCACAGTGTTTAATATAATAATAGAATTGGTGATTGCACGGGTGTGGTTGGGAGTTAGTTGAAGCATATGATACGAAGCACTATATCAAGTTTACATCACCTACTACAAAAAGGTAGCTATAAAGAGCAATAAAGTCAATTGAAAGCCTAATTAAAATCTTTTGCGTGATTAGTTGAATTAGACATTGCTCAAGGCATCCCCTTTCCATCGCTGTCAAGCCCTTGAGACTAATATTAGGTGCAATCACATATTGATTTGCACATGTTTATTAGCTGCATTTTGCAGATAAAATAACAATGAGGAAATAGTAGAAGTGGGTATCACTGACTCAATGGGTCGTGTACTCGTGTTGTATTGTGTCATATCCGATCAAAATATTTATCGTGTCAGAAGAAACAAACTCAAATATAAACTCAACTTAATTAAGAATCGTGTCAAAAATTTAAATTCAAACTTAACATATTTATTAAACATGTTACTTATTTCCAGCCCGCTTAACCCATTTAATAAATAGGTCGTGTCGTGTTAAACAAAATGACTCATTTAAGGGTTAACATTGCGATCTATTTACTAAAAAAATACATAAATGGATTAAATTCACTAGTCTTTATAGCGTTCACGATGAACTGGTAACTCTAGTTTAAAGACTTATTCGACTTTTATATGCATATAATATTACTTTTTTATAAATGGGTTGTCTACTAGGGTTATATATAATATACAACCAGACTCATTTAATAAACGAGTTGACTATTTAATACATAGGTAATGCGGGTTCACTTTGTGTTGACGTGCTGACTCATAGCCAACTCATTTATTAAGTAGGTCATGGCGGGTTGTATTAGAATTGACAGCCCTTAGTATGTCTTGCCTGTCTGCAATTAAGGGTCGAAGAATCCTGTTTATTTCGTGCGGGTTGAGAGCCCTAATATCTGGTTGAACCCGCTTATTCGTGAGGGTTCAACTTGTTTTATTTCGTGCAGATTTCGAGTCATGTTATTGGATCGTGTCAGAATTGACAACCATACTATCACATAATCACATCTGTAATGATCGATTTACTTTATACTAGTATGCAAAATAAGTTGGGAGTTTTTAAAATAACTTAGACTAATACTTCCCTATACGTTTGGGAACATGAAGAACAAATGGAAGTAATAAAGTAAAATTGAATCCAAATATGCTGAAGGGCTTCGAACCTTTGTTTTGGGGCACATGCTTTCTGGTGTACCATCATCTGTAGTTCAAGGTCGAAAATAGCTATACGTTTCCGATTCTCAAAACAGTAATTTGCGTATCAAATTGAGCCTAAGAATGTGAAGAACACGTTAGCGGCCATATAGAATACATTCTTCAAGCAAAGACAAAATCTTCAACAACGAGTAATGATGTGTTAAGTTTCAATATTAATATTCAGAGATTTTCTTAACTCCCAAGTAATAGCATTGCTTTGACTTCAACAGCTATTTGTTTATGTGTTCTACGTGCAGCATTCGAAGTTTCGAACCCGAATCTCTATAAACAAATCCATCGGCAACGAGAGAATCAGACAGCTAGCGAGTTTCTTCCTTTGTAAGAAATAGAATACTGTACTCCTAGCAGACTGCTGACAAATTTTCAACTGCAATAAAAGAAGGGATTTAAAGTTGGCCTTTTCTTGTTCTGAAATTTCCTTCATTCATTCACTGTGACCGAAAACGAAAAGGCAAAGCAAGCAGGGACCAGCTAGCTGAGGGCCACATTTGGCCCTGCCCTTTTAGGCTTTTGGCATGGAGTTTTTGAATGTCTATTCCGTTCATACTGCTGGGGTCTCGATCTGAGAGTTGAATATTTGACTTGTTCAATATCAGAGTTTCAATGCATGTCTTGACTGTCTGCAATTAGGGGTCGAAGAATCGCAGAGTTGAGTTGATTTGTTCTGGTTTGATTTTTATATTTTCTTCCAGAAAACTGAATCGAGTAGCTAGCATTGCCAGTTTGCCACCGATGTTGTTGTGCGGAAGCGTCAAACATGTATGAAGTATCAGAAATATGAAAAGATAAATTAATAGAAAAAATCTAAAAGACTAAAGATTTACGTGGTTCACCCCAAAATCAAAGGCACTGGCGGATCTACATACATCATGGGGTGGGCTCAAGCCCGCCCGAACGTTTTGGAGAAAAAAAAATTCTATATATAGTGTCAACAAAATGTTGTCGCCTTGATGTTAAAGCCCACCCGAAAATAATTAGGAATAGGTTTTCAGTCTCCTCTCCGACATTTTCATCACTAATCAGCGATTAAGTCTTCGTTTTATTCTTCACTCAGGTTTCTCACTCTCGTTATGATAGCCACTAAACCACTGCTTGTTCTCTTCCAAATACTCTCGCCTCCCAACGATAATACAGAATAATATTTCTAACATTTGTGCATAGTTGTACCGAAAAAAAATTTGTTCTCTTCCAAATACTCTCGCCTCCCAACGATAATACAGAATGATATTTATTACATTTGTGCATAGTTGTACCGAAAAAAAATTTGGGCTTCGCCCAAAAGAAGACACTTGAATATGTAGCCCACCCCAAATTTGAATCCTAGATCTGCCACTGATCAAAGGGTTACATTCACGGGCAGAAACAGTGAGGAGATTCCACTAATATCAAAAGGAGATTACAAGGTGTTTAGCACTCAAAACCAAAACCCAATTACACCCGAATACACTCACGGAAAGAGAATGACCAAATAGAAGAACAATTACCTCAAATATATATTGTCGCTCACAAGAACAAAAGCAATAAGGCAAAAGGTAATTTTCTATAGAACCCAAAACTGCGGCTACTTCTCAATAACCCTAAGTTGTGACTTTTTCTTTTCTTTCTCACATCTTAATTGGTGACAGAAAGCATATATTTATATGTGCATGAGGCATACTCCAAAACCTAATTGGTTTGATTTTTATATTTTCTTCCAGAAAACTGAATCGAGTAGCTAGCATTGCCAGTTTGCCACCGATGTTGTTGTGCGGAAGCGTCAAACAGGTATGAAGTATCAAAAATATGAAAAGATAAATTAACAGAAAAAATTCAAAAGACCAAAGATTTATGTGGTTCACCCCAAAATCAAAGGGTTACATCCACGAGCGGAAACAGTGAGAAGATTCCATTAATATCAAAAGGAGATTACAAGGTGTTTAGCACTCAAACCCAAAACCCGATTACACTCGAATATACTCACGGAAAGAGAAAGACCAAATAGAAGAACAACTACCTTAAATATATATTGTCGCTCACAAGAACAAAACCAACAAGGCAAAATGTAATTTTCTATAGAATCCAAAACTGTGGCTACCTCTCAATAACCCTAAGCGGCTTTTTCTTTTCTCTCTCACACCTTAATTGGTGACAGAAAGCATATATTTATATCTGCATGAGGCATACTCCAAAACCTAATAGAATTAGGTTAATCATGTGGGCTTAGTCCAAAAGATAATTGATGGGCTTATTAATTTAAGCCACAAACTAACAATATCTACCTTGGCTTATATTAACTAAAATCTCCTCCGAATGTCTCCTCCATCAAACCCCAAAGGGGTACTAAATGCGAATAGCAATCAAGCCCAAGCCAAGCTTGAACTTGCAAACAGGAACTGGCTTGATCAAAATTATATGACTCTGACGAAGAGACTAAATTTCTTCATACAAAGCAACCTTGTAGAACTGAAGTTGCTTCTCTTCAATATCACCAACAAAAACAAGCATCTCCTGACTAGGCTGAATAAAAGTGCAGTCTACCACTTTCTCTGAAACTTGAACAAGCTCCACCTGCTTACTAACACCGTGGCTCGAACTTGCATCAATAGACTCTCCTCCAAATAGCATGGCATACTCTTCAAAGTTCATAACTTGGCCGATTACAAATTTGGGTGACTTAGATTGAACACACCACAAGTTATAATTATTCACCCCATACACAAATCCATGGAATTTAAATTTTCCCCTCCACTCAAGCTTACCATCACTCACATGAGCACCAACATGACAACTAATATCAGAATAATAAGCATGGGTACCAAACCGTACCTTAATTGGAGTCTTCATACAAAATGCGGATGATGGAGACCAATTAATCAAGTAGTAGAAACTAACAGATTCAACATCAAAGTCCTTAGATCCAAGTTAGAAAGCATGCAAAGCACTTTCTCTATAAGGGAACATAAATATGTTCTGCAATTTTTATATGTGGTGTTTTCAAGATAGTGTGGTGTCTCACTATCTGATCTTCACAGAACTGATCAAATTAGCCCTCAACAAATACACCTGTACCAAAATCTGAATATGGACTTGATGAAGAGGCAACTGATGAAGCACCAATAATTGTGCTACCCTGAATTACGTAGAGGTCATGGCAAATCAACTTTCCCTGAATCACAATAAGAGCACCCTAATTACTAACTCTTAAAACTCCACCTTGAGACGAATACTTATAGCCTTGTGAGTCAAGAGTACCCAAAGATATCAAATTGTTCTTCAAATCTGGGACATGCCTAACCTTTATCAAAGTCCTGATAATTCCATTATGCATCTTAATTCGAACTGTTCCAATCCCCATTACTTTATTAGGAGTATTATCCCCCATAAAGACGGACCTTCCATCAATAGACTGAAAATTGTCAAACCAATCTCGATTGAAGCACATATGGTGCGAGCAACCCGAATCAAGAAATCAAGCATTAATAGAAGAATCACTAGCAAATAAGGCAAAATCAAAAGTAGTAGACTCATCATCCACATAATTCGCATCATCACCAGAAGATTTTTCATAAGACTTACCTCTATCTTTGACTTTAGGGCATTCAGATTTCCAACGACCTTCTTTGTGACAATAGTGGCATGTACCTTTTCTAATTCGAGACTTAGATCTCGAACTTCCTCTATTACTGCTTTCTTCTCTACCTCGAACTACCAAACCATGATCTTGATTATCATTCAAATTCTCTGACACTTTCTTCTTTAGTTATCTAGAACTCAAAGCTGCTTTGACATTTCCTAAAGAGATAGCCTCTCTTCCATACAGCATGGTGTCAACAAAATTATCAAAAGAAAGAGGCAAAGAGCATAGCAAAATCAAAGCCTGATCTTCATCATCAATTTTCACATCCATACTTCTCAAATCAGATATAAGCTTATTAAATTCATCAATATGGCTTTGAACAGGTGTACCTTCAGACATACGAAGAGTGTATAGTTGTTGCTTCAAATTAGAGGTGGCAAACGGGCCTAGTGATAGGAGCATTTTAATGCGACGTTTTAACTGCATTTCCCTACATTTCTTACGTTATTTCCTTATTAAAATCCTGTTTAGGAAAGTTTCCATTCTTTGATTGGGAAAGTTCCTATTTGTAGAAAGTTTATATTTTTGTAGTTTCTATTTATCATTTTTAGTAAGTTGCCATTTTTCATTTTAGGAAAGTTTCTATTTTCTTATTAGTTTCTATTTTTAGGACCTCCAAGCAAGTGGAAAATCTTGAGGAGGAAAATCAAAGTTGCAACCAAAGTGGAAAATCTTGAGGAGGAAAATCAAAGTTGCAATCAAGTGGAAAATCTTGAGGAGGAAAATCAAAGTTGCAAGCAAGTGGAAAATCTTGAGGAGGAAAATCAAAGTTGCAACCAAGTGGAAAATCTTGAGGAGGAAAATCAATTCAAGTTGAACAAGTGATAAACAAGTGGGAAGATATTTTTTACAAATTTGTCTAACATATCTAGCCCTTCATTTATGTTCATCTCCACCCTCCATTCATCATTTTTTGGGCTATAAATACACTTCTCCTCTCACTCTCAAAATACAAATTCCTTCATCCATTTCATCTTCTTTGTCTCTCCATTTCCTCTCCATATTTCTTTTCCATTCTCTAGTTTTCTTGTTCTTCATTTTCAAGCCAAGAGAAAGAGAAGCCATGCAATACATCAATTTCCTAACCGCCATCCACCCTTGTGTCGTCCCTAGAAGATTGCTTGCTTTCAAGGATCTTCAAGTTCTTCGTCTCAAGGCTTTATCATTCATCTTTCAAGGTGTATTATATCCTTTCTCTTGTTTTCTTTGTTTGATTTTGTAAAACTATGAATTCTAGTTAACAATAATGTTTAGGGCAAAGTTTAAGCCCAATTTCTATGTTTAAATAAAGTTTTCGAATTCTATAATTGTGATTCTAAGTTGCTTATGTGAGTTTGTTCGATTAAATTTGCTTTACAGAAAACTTTTATATGTTTATCTTATTTGGGTCGACACTTATAGGATTTGCATGTAATTGGTGCTAGGTTTAAGAACATGAAATCGACTTTTCGTTTTGTGTAACTTGAATCAAAAGTAGTAAAGGTTCTGGACAAGAATCCAATTTAATTGAAGAGGATTACAATTAGGTGGACTTTTCCATAACTAAGTTGTACACTTGAGTTGATAGCCTTTCTCTATGTGTAATGCGTTAAACATGACATGATTGACTAGCTTTCTAGGGTTTGATTGCATGTTTAATAGGATTAATCTAGGTGCTTTCACTTAGATTAATTAGCATTGAAAAGTAAAATATGGGAAATTGTTTGCTTTTAACGTTTCACATGATCAACTCCTCTCTCATGACTTGGAAGAACAATTATAGGGTTTGAATCGAATTTGATTACATGGAATTGATTTTGATCTTTGTTCCTTGCGTTCCACCCTTGTATATATGTTTTTACGTTTTCTTTATTTTATTTATTTTAATTTTAATTTTAAGAATCCTAATCCCCCCTTATTTGTGTTTACTTGTATATATTTATTCTTTATTTTATTTTTGTAAATAATACTTTTCTTTATTTGTTTCACAATTACAAGTGTACCCTCAATCCCCGGATAGAACGATCCCTATTTGCTTATACTACTAACGATATTTCAGGGTTAAATTATGCGCTTGCTTCGAGCGCATCACCTAGTCGTGCTTGGGCTAACCCATTTATTTTAGTGCCGACCTATTTACTTAAACATTAAGCCCAGTCCGGCCCATGGCCCGAGCCCATATTGTGCAGGGTCGTGCTCGTGCCGGGCCAATAAACTGGTCGTGCTCGTGCCTACCCAGTATAAAGCATGATTTTAAAATCTTAATTTGAATAAATAAAAAATAATTTTATTTAACTATTTAGAAAATTCAAATAAATTAAGTTCTACAATGTTTTTCTCAATCTCAGCTTTTTAAGATTAGTTTTCTAATAATTTTTTATATTCCACTACAAGAAAGAAAGAAAGAAAAAAAAAATAACTCAAAATATATTGTTTTTAGTATATTATTGTGAGATTAATCTTTATTAATATAATGAAGATTTATATCATATTATTATTATTTCCTTCATTCTATAGTTGTATTATTATGAGATTAGTCTCTATTTATAAACATATATTTAATATTTAGAAAAAATACTTTATGTCAAAACAAGGATATAATGTCTTTTTTCACTATTTTGACAACATAAAAGAAATAACATTAGTGGAATTGTCATGAGATTTTTAATATGGAGGTCTAATATTCAAGTCTCATCATTGTGGTTTTTTTAATATTTTAAAAAACAAAATGAAATTTTGTGTTTGAAATGGGCCGGCCCAAATATGTCGTGCTTGGGCGGTGCCGGGCCGGGCCAATGGGCTAATATTCCTAGGCCCAATCCGGCCCGTTATTCTAACGTGCTCGGGTCGTGCCGGACCACTAACGGGTTTGGGCCGTGCCGGGCATCTTTTAAGCTTGCCGGGCCCGTGCCGTGCTCATGCTTAGCGGCCCGTTTGCCACCTCTACTTCAAATATAGTCGACTGGTCAGAGATTTGGTCATATATAATTTCTCCAGCTTTAGCCACAATCCAGATGCAATTGTCTCATCAGCAACTTCATGCAGAACCTTATCAGATAGACACAACAAAATTGCACTATGTGCTCGTTCTAACATGTCTCCTTTTTCTTTTTCTGACAAAGTAGTTGGCAAAGCATTCACACATTTTAGCGCCTTTAATAACCCTTGTTAAACTAATAAGGCTCACATTTTCAAAAGCCAAAGGTTGAAATCATCCCTCCCGTTAAATTTATCAATCTCATATTTCATCGAAGAACCAGACTTCATCATTGAATCAAATAGCCCAAGCGTAGCCTGAGCTTTGATACCACTTGTTTTGCGGAAGCGTCAAACAGGTATGAAGTATCATTAATATGAAAAGATAAATAAATAGAAAAAATTCAGAAGACCAAAGATTTACGTGGTTCACCCCAAAATCAAAGGGTTACATCCACGGGCGGAAACAGTGAGGAGATTACAAGGTGTTTAGCACTCAAACCCAAAACCCGATTACACCCGAATACACTCACGGAAAGAGAAAGACCAAATAGAAAAACAACTACCTCAAATATATATTGTCGCTCACAAGAACAAAAGCAACAAGGCAAAAGGTAATTTTCTATAGAACCCATAACTGCGGCTACTTCTCAATAACCCTAAGTTGAGGCTTTTTCTTTTATTTCGCACATCTTAATTGGTGACAGAAAGCATATATTTATATGTGCATGAGGCATACTCCAAAACCTAATAGAATTAGGTTAATCATGTGAGCTTAGTCCAAAAGATAATTGATGGGCTTATTAATTTAAGCCACAAACCAACAGATGTTACGTAGAAGCTTTTTGGCGCTATTAACTCTGTCTATGAGCTTAAGGAGATTCTTTTGACCAACTTAAGATCTAGATGTCACGGAAAATAGAAGTTGAGTCCAAGTTATGCGCACACAACACAATGTACGAGAGGGAGTTGAACACATTGTACTCAATTCTTAGTAGAACTAGTATATATAGTATTTGAGCTTGATTTCACCATCGTATATATAGAGTAGAAAGACGTGTTCGCGGTGAAAGTTTTGTGAGGAGGCCTCTATTAAATTCAGCATAACATGATCACAGTCTTTATGATAAACTTCTCATACTATTTGCAATTGCGTACAGTCATTAACATGACATTGAACTTAATTACAAGAATGCATGAAAACTATATGGGTTGTGCCATTTAAAAGGAAAGGGGATGAATGAATTTTGTGAAAATCGTTCAACTCGCTTATATTCATATAACTAGCCTTCCTGCACGCGCGATGCGCGTGCGGAAGGGCCGCGCTCGCGCGTGCGTATTGTCTTTCCTTTCTTGCTACGCATGCTTGAAATGTTACTCATGAGTGAAATATAATTTCTGTGTTGCATGTTACCTAACTCTTTGAATGGTGTACGTAGTTTGTGGGATGAATTTTATCCATTTCTGTGCAGAAGGGTCGCGCTCGCGTGTGCGATTAGGTTCTGTGTTTTTTATATTATTTGCGGGCTATTATCTTTGTACGATGTTTTCACTATTACTTTTGCATCTTAAATGTGTCTACTTCCAATCTAGTGCCGTAACTATTATGAAGCCGCATCTTTAATTTTATATAAGAAAACCTCGAAAGTGCGAGGAAATTTTTTTTTATTTTTGAAAGAAAAAAAAAACACTTAGTCAAGGGGACGTGAAAGCCTTATCCCTTGAAAAAAAGTTTGCACCGGACAAAGAGACCCTCTTAATCCTCTACAAACTAAGTTGAGCTTCTACTACCATTACCTAAGAAACAATGACTTCCAATAACAGTGGAAAAAAAAAAAAAAAAGGCATCTCATATATTTGCTGTTTGTACCCAGATTAAATAAACACAAATGACAATGATAAGAAAAAAAAAACTAACAAAATATAAGTACCTTATATAATGCTGCCAATACAAAAAGCTTTAAAAATATAATAAAAAGTATTATGATCACCGTAACATGAAGACCAGTTTCTACACACTTGCATTCACAGATTCTTTTTCCTTTGAAAAGTTATCTTCCTTGCGGCTCTTAAGATTAGCAATCTCATGGTGTCCTGAAAAATATAAATGTCTTAAATATGCAGCTTTATCAACTAAAAAAAATTTCTTTTATAAAAAAAATAATCAATTGTCTTAGGTACCTTCTAAAATTGCATTATGTGGAAGGAAGCAAAATTTCTTTATACACAACGTTTGCTGTGAATACCCCTTCCTCACCCTCTAATGAACCTTTTTTTACCAAAACTTTGGTGCTTGCCTCTGAAACTCCTCTCGATAAAGCCACGTACAGCTGTCCATGGCTGAACACATGATCAGGAAGGTAAATACCAACATTTGGTATTGTCTGGCCTTGTGATTTATTTATGGTAAGTGCAAAACTCAACTTTACGGGGAACTGCTTTCTTGTCATCTCAAACGGGAGTCCAGAACTTTCGGCACTCTTAAGAGCGATTCTTGGCAAGAAAATTCTAGTTCCCGAAAAATGTCCTGTTAAAATCTCTGCATCAATTAGATTGTTATATGCTCCGCGGCAAGTCAATCTTGTACCGTTGCACAACCCCATCTTTGGGTCAATATTCCTCAAAAGCATAATTGGGGCACCTTTCTTTATAATCAACTGATGTGGCGGCATACCAGAAGGTGAAATCGAATTTAAAAATTCTTGTTGATACATATTTCTGGTGTCATCCTCAACTGAGTCGAAAGAGTATAAGATTCGTTCAGGCCCTGGAAAGTGTTGTATGATTCTTTCATTGAGTACGTCAACATCATCATTTTTTGGAGTAATTATTGCTCTTTCAACCATGTACCCGGCATCATTTACATGACGATCCAAATTAGGGAAGACTTGATTAACCAACTGGTTGATTGATTCTTCATTCTCCCATGGTATGATCATGGGCCAAGGTATTTGTATTATGTCTTCAACCACAGTTGGTTGTTCTCCATTACCAACACGAAGTAAGAACTCTGAGAAATCTGGATCGTTGATGGATCTCATATTCTGTGTCAAACGAAGAATCTTCACATCCTTCCAAAATGAAGCATTAATCAAACTGGCTTGCACCATCTCAGATCTCGTACCCTTATGGATAACAGGAAGAACTTGTCGGAAATCACCCCCGAAGATCATCACCTTTCCTCCAAATGGCAAATCGACACTTGTTATGTCTCTAAATGTTCGATCAAGAGCTTCAAACCCATATCGATTCATCATTGGTGCTTCATCCCAAACAATTGCCGATGACTTTCTTATCAACTCTGCTAAATCAGATTGTTTACTAATACAACATGTTGAAGATGCATCAAGATGAAGGGGAATTTTAAACCTAGAGTGTGCCGTCCTCCCACCAGGTAGTATTATTGCTGCTATGCCAGAAGTTGCTGTTGCCAATACAATATGATCATTGCTTCTCAAGCTTGCTAATAATGCACGATATAAGTATGTCTTTCCAGTTCCTCCTGGACCATCAACAAAAAATATGGCATTGTCATGACACTCAATAGCAGATATTATGGAATTGTATGCAAAAGTTTGATCCTCATTCAAATGATGAACTGCATCCCGGTCTTCTTGAGGAATGTTAATTGAAATTTCATCTTGTATTAGCCTTGGCATTGAAGAATTTTCACCACCATCTTGAGTCATTTCTGGCAAGTCATAATCAAAGACGGACTTACTGTACTGCACCAACAACTCGTTCAAGTCTCGTAAAAGTCTATTTGTGATATGTACATTGTCCGTGGTGCTCGAAGAAGGATAATCCTCTATCATGAATGGATAAAATTCATCCCACAAACTGCGTACTCCATGGGGCATGCAATAAACCAGGATGGTGACAAACAATCTTCTTAAAGATGACGGCATACGTATATTAGAGGCCTCACGTAGACATTGTCTAATACTTTCGTCATCTTCTAACAAACCACGTTCTTCAACTGCTTTCTTGAATGTCGGTTGTAAGACCCCATCAACTGTCCTTAAATCCTCAAATGACTTAGGTCCTCGAACATGATTAAGAAGAACACGCAAGTAAAACTTTTCTCCTTCTGAAGGTGACACTGTGTAAATTCTTCCAATGACTTTTTGGTTGGACTCCCTTGCTTCCCATGTTTTATGTCTCCCATCCCATTTGTAATGCTCAGGAAACTCTCGATATAAGTATTGACGTGCACTTTCAAAATAAGCATTCTTAGTAAAAAATTCTGTGAGCATTGTCATCGAGCTTCTTTCATTTGCCAGAATTGCTGTTACACTTTCAGTGGCATTAAAGAAAACATTGTGTCGATTTGGAAGATGAATTTGCAATCGTTCCACTGATGGATACATTCGATTCATCACGAATTTAAACATCCTCCACAAAGCTTCTGGTGCACAAACCCATCTTGCATCAACAAAGTTTCTTATTTCATCTTGATTTGCTTCAGGTCGAACTTCAAATGTTACTCTGTCTGGACCTTTGTAGACATATTTATACAAATACTTGACGCTCTTAATGCTGCAACAAATTTCCACATTGATATGACAATCATATTTTGTGAGTAACCATGGATTATAGGGGATAACCCAACTATTATCCAGTGGTCTATTTTGATTGCCATTAGATTGCATATCTGATTGATTATCTCGTCTACGATAAACAGGATAAGAATCATTTCCTTGAAATGTGGTTACTGAAAATGGCTTTGGATAGCCTCGTTTGCAGCTCCCACGCTTCATACATGGAGCAGTTCGCCTATGTACCCCACATGGACCGTGTATCATGTGCCCCAACACTGCATTGTATAACTCTGGCTCTTCATTTTGATTTGGAATTTCAGCCCGAACAATGTGGTCATAATCATCTGGGTTGTTTAGTTTATCATCGACACTCAACATGAGAAGCATATGAACATGTGGGAGACCACGTTTTTGAAACTCGATGACATATACGTATGCAACAATAGTACCCAAGACTCCTTTTTTAATAACATCATTCTTTAACTCTTCAAATTTGGCACGAAAAATTCGAGTAGTTAGATCCGGACGATCTTGTGCCACTTGACCAGGTAATAACTCTGCAGTTATTTCTTCCCAATTTGGATTACATGTCATTGTGAGAAAAATATCCGGTTTTCCATATTTTTGGACCAAAGCCATTGCATCCTGATATCTTTGGTGCATATCACGTGGACTTCCAATAAAAGATGATGGTAAAATAGTCTTGCGACCAATGTTACCTGTTTTCAATGCATTTGATTCATCTCTACTAAAACAAACTAACTTGTATAATAAAAAAAATAAAAAAAATAAAATTAAAAAATTTAAATTAAAAAATTAAAAGTTGAAAAAACTCATACCTGCATTATTTTCACCAGCATTAAGTGAGTCATGTAGTCCGTCATACAACTCACGTCGAAGAGTACTTTGATTGCTGCGAATCCATCTCAACTTTTGTGTTTCAATTTTGACGTAATTATCCACGACATATTGTTGCAATAGACGGCCCCCTCGGAGTAAAAGTGAATCATCATATTGACGGATCTGAAATGATAAATTTAGTAGTTAACGTGATATTCTTAATCATTCACAAAAATAGAATACAGGGATGTCCTTTAAGATTAATTATTTTTAATTCATAGTAAAAAGATGAAGGAAAATTTATTCACCTGCAAAATATACGCATAATAGTCACGACACGTCAATTTTTGACCATTATTATTCCTACTATTCACATCCCATCCATATGTTCCATATGGGAACAATAATGGATATTGTAAGGGATCATAGTACCCAACACAATCTCGAATATTTAGAAGCTGGCCTTGCTTTGTTTGCACAACAATATCACGACCTGTCAGATTTTCCACATCATTTGTACCCACTATTATTGCAGCAACCTGGGATGCTGAAGGCAAACTGTACTGATGTTGGTTTGCAGCTTGCTCTCTAATGATGAGTCTGCAATTTTGCAAATCCGGACGCTGAGCTAGGTGATGAAATGTTTGCACAAATGGGTTATGTTGATTCAAAATTCTCTGTATTTTTTCAACCACATCTCTATGTAATGCTGCATTCTCCAGCATACGATTGTCCACTTCATGGTCAGTATCATATATATACAATTGTAGATATCTTGGTCTATCATTGACATTTGGTAAAAGACTTCCTATCTTATGATATATGGATCCCTGAGCACGAAATGTGAAAGTACCACCCCCGGTTGCAAGACTTTCATCGACATGCACACCCATTGATGTGAATGAAAATACATGGTTGTAGGCTCGAATGTTTTGCCTAAAATGTGCTCCTTGTGGAGATTCAGAGGAGAATAGCTCTATCATATCTGGAGGAGAATGTATGGGAGGCAAGACAATCTTTCCATTGGAGCAACACATGTCTCTACTTTCGTGATAGAATAAACAGGCATGACAATGTGGACATGTCGTCGATGCTGGCAACTGAAATTTTGTGACTCCGATGGCCTCATTAAAATTTCTAGCACAATTATGAGTTCCGCGCCCGTGCCTGCGTCCGCGACCTCTACCACGTGCTTGCGCAGTAACATTACTACGTGGCCTATTGTTTGGATGAATAGGATCGAGACTACTTCCTGTTTTTAAATAGTAATGTTAACAATAAGCTACTATATTTTTAAGTGGTAATGTTAACAATAGGCTACTATAGTTACACACATAATAATTTTAGATTTATAAATTACTTGTGCTGCACATGTAAATTGTATTGTTCGAATAATTTCTTGTATTCGAACATGAGCAGTAATAAATGGTAGTGAAATTCAACAGCTTTAGTAATTTTTTTTTTTTTGCCAGGAAAGGAACTAAAAAGCTTGTTTTCTTTAATTTTGTTTTTCATTGTTCGATCCTTGTCTATACTATTGATAGAAAAGTTTTGTATTTCAGCAAATTATGAACAACATAAAAAACGATAGTGTTTGCTAACAAATATAAGAATTGAGACACACGAATTGAATAAAAATATTCAATAATCAATTAGTGGTGCTTGGTTTTTTTTGAAAAGATTTAATACATTCTAGTTCTAGAAAGCCAAGTCAGTAAGTTACCCTCCCTTGCTTCCACTTGATTTCCATTGTTACTTATATTTTCCATAGTTCGCCGCATTTGATAATTGGCGCGTCTTCGGGCTGAACACTCAGCTCGTTGTGAGGAATTTAATGACCGTCGCCTTTCTCTTTGTCGGGCATTCCTACGATGCCTTTCTGCCTCTAATGCATGTAGCATTGTGTTTCCCTATATTGTTAACCACATAAACATAATAATATCAATTATCTTTCTCAAACCTATCTAGCAATGGAAGTCAGAACTTGTGAATGTACCTGATCTCCATTAAGTGGCAGCTGAAGAGACCGTGACGAAGAAGCCATTTAACCAATGCGTACTTCACTGGAAGCATACCATAATTCAGCAACTATGTCTTGAGACCTATAAATGTAGTTTTAGTTTGATATCAAACCACTACCTGAAAAAAGTTCAACACACCAACCAATTGACAAAAAACAAAATACAAATTGAAACCATGTATGAAAATTGGGCATCCAAATAAAACTTGGGAACCCAATGTATACCAGCAGAAGTAACTGATACATGAGAAAAAGACATAATGTTTATTGAAATTCAGTTGCTTACCAGTCCTTTTTTTTGGAAGCAAACCACCTCACTTTGTTTGTCAATAGTCTTCACAACTCTAGTATTAATAACAAAGTAAATCAGAGAACAAAAGAAAAGAGATGGAGAGATTTTGAAATTCATTAAAAAGAGTACCTTAAAACTTGTAGATGTATTCTTCTTTATTTCGTCAATAAAGTTTATGATTTTAAATGTCCTGCACCCCAAAAACAATATAAGGAAAAAAAAATAAATGACCTTTGTACTAATGGGAAAATCTATTAATTTAAGGAGGATACTGCATTCTCATGACGACTGCAACTCATGTAACATTCCATGCACCTACCCACAGATTTGCAGCAATGATGTCTTAGTAACATCAATGACCTCTGTACTACTGACAAAATCTACTAATTTAAACATATATACTGCATTCTCATGACCACTGCAACTCTCATGTAACATTCCACGCACCTTACCCACAGATTTGCAGCAATCAGCTACTCCCCAGCTACCTTTGCAACATCAATCAAAGCCCCAACTTGATTTGTGTAGGGTATACGCGCACCGAGCGAAGCAATTCAGTGGTTTGCTTCACCGTTGCCTATGAACTCTCAACTTTACTGCCACCACAGAGCATCTGAAATCAATTTTACTAAGTAAAACAAAATCAAAGTAAAGCGAAGCACTCAATAAGCAGAAAGTCACCTCATTTTGTTTGTTAAGAATCTTCACAGTTTCAGTATTAGAAACAAAAGTAAAGGAAACAAATAACAACCCTCTATAATCAATTTTGACCGGTAAACAATATTAGAAATTAAGATTAGAAAAAGCCAACAACATGAATGAGGTAGAAGACACAGAGAGATCTGGCCTTGAATGATTAACTTTGAGCAATAAAAAGAACACAGTTTGCATGCCATCTGACTGTTCCTAGTAATCTGCAGAAGCAATTACTTCCTACGTATACAGTGAACATAACATTTATATTATTTTAAGAAAATTAGATGTTTTAACAGACTCTAGAAATCAAGTAATAACCTTAAAGCTTTGTTCAATATGCTCCTCAATTCCTCACAGCTTCAATCAATTCTTCCTTAATTGCTCACCCGTCCTGTTAATCTGATATGGAGCAAGTTACCAATTCTCCTCTCTCAAATGATGCATACACAACCAATCATAAATTAAGTGTAAAAGAAAACTACAAACCAATGGAATTGCTAATCAAGCATGTAATGGCATACCTAATAAGGACTTGAATTCCAATTTCATCAACCTTCCTAAGATCCTTACTTCCAATTGTTGCTGATAACTCTAAAAGAGGGGCTGGGTTAAGGCCTATGCTGGAATCAATAGCTGCATTAACATGAAGGTATTGCACATCTAGCTGCAATCACATAAAGAAAAATAAAGATATGAACTGATTCTAGAAATCAATTAATATAACCTTAGAACTCTGTCCAAATTTGATACCTTTTTTTTTTTTTTTGTAACGACCAAATTTGATACCTTAATTGCTCACTGATTCTCACCAATCCTGTTACACATATAACAACACCATTAGTAGAATCGAAGGAATTTATTTTTCTTGTTTCCCTTTTTCTGGGATGTACCAGAAAAAAGAAAAAGAAAAAGAAAAAAAAACAAAGAGTACGATTATACCTTCTAAACACGATTCAGTTGAGTGCTCTTCCGAACCAAATCGAAATCCAAATTGAAATTGCAGGAATTTGATTCTCTTCTTTTTCCTTGTTCTGGGTTGATCATCCATCTTGCCTCTTTTATAGCTGGTAAATCGTGGTGAGCCCATTGAGCGCCGATAACTTCCCACGTTCGTGTTAAGATCGTGAGTTTTCTGGTTGGTTATTACCGGTGAAGGAGGCAATTCTCAGTTGAGTGGGTATTTCGTGCGTCTCCCACGTCCGACTCTCTCCCCGGATAAACAAATTCAATTTCTTTTTGTTTGGTTTTTTTACAGTAATAACCTTGTGTTTGTTTGTCAGAGTCAGATGAAATATGGGTAAATTCGGCAGTTCAAAATTTGGTGAAGCTTTTAGACGCTTCGCTTTATTGTAGTAGAGATTTGTTAATTGTTATCTTAAAACTCTTTTTCATGTGTATTGGGAGAAACTGATAATTCATAAAAAATTTGAAATAGAATAAATAACATTACCATACGAGTCATTTGTAAATTTTGTCATCTACAGTCTAACGTTGGTTGTGACATTGCGACTAGTTGCCACACTTTTAGGTAATTTATGAAAAATAATTTCATGGCATATATATGCCACAATCCTTAAGAGATGACTAAATTTATATTATGAATTTGAAAGGACGAATAATATACAATATATATTTTTCAGATTTCAGTCATGAATGTATCTATGTAAAGTATATATACCACCCAGTTGCAGTCTTGCAGAAAAAATCTGTTCTCGGCTTTTGTATGCAGAACAGCATTAAGAAGTAATATAAAGCCCAAATCAGTTCCTGGCTTTTGTATTCAGAACAGCGTGAAGAAGAAATATAAAGCCCAAGAACTGCCACGATTTGTACCCAAAGCACGTAAGTCAAAGTAATCAACTTTTAGTTTAGTCCATATATGACAGTACCATTTTGTTTAGGTGACTTGATTCACAGGGTTCTTTTACTACACATAATCACATATTTTACGATATTTGGGGTGATTTTCAAGGATGATGCGCCATTTGACTACTACTACTACTAGGAGTTTCATGCAATCAGAATCGTCTGTTTGTTGATCTGGTTCAAAATTGGTAACTTGCTCTGAGAAAGAACCACTTTGGAGTAGGTTTTTTGATTGGAGATTTTCTAGTGGCCCATTTTCAAAACTAAAACTTGAGCCCAACAGGCATACACAGTTCCAGTGCAAATAAAAGGTAGGGAGGTTATGGATTATGCTTCGGCATCAGAGACTCTCATTTCGTGAATGCTCTTCACACAAGGACGATGAAGGTCTGCTATGCATTAGTACAGTATCAAGGACATAAAACCAATCTAAGCACAAGTTATAGGATAAATTCCTCGCCGGATGAAAGAGCCAACATTCCGCCATTAATCAATAGTTTTGGAAAGGAAGGACGGAGAAAGATCAGCAGAACAACATACATCTACCAAAGAGATACCACTCTGATTGCCCAACAAAGTAGATTTGAAAACCAAATGATCTAATATATAAATAAGGCAGCACTTCAAAGATACAAGTCTAAGCACATAATGAGCAACAAAGTACACAACAAAGTAGATTTGAAAACCATTTCAAACCCGGAGTTGCTAGAGTAGGAGAAGATCATGCTAGTTTTAAACAAACTTATACTCTCATAATAAGCAAGTCCTTCAAATTCCTCGTCTAGACTACATCTTTCTAGTAACAACTACAACATTGGAACCTCTACAAAGAGAGGTAAACCGGGGCATTATCATGGGGTTCTCACTTCTCACAAACATGCCTCAAAGGTAGAACTGTTCTCTTCACGATCAAGCATTTGGACAACCTGTGCCACACCTTCAGCGATCTCCCTTTGAATGACACCATCTGGCATATCAAAGGTCCTCCTCCTCATGGACAATGATTTTCCAGCTGGTTGGGGGTCAACCACTTCAAGCATAGCTTCCAGCTCATCCACCATCGACCTCTTTGCGGATCGCACCATTAAATCAGCACCCTAATACAATGCGAAGTGTCAAAACCATTCAGTAACTTTTTGATTGCTTTATTTTTGAGGTCAACTAGGCGAAAACAAGAAACCTAACATGTCGGCCAGTGAAACAGTAAACTTTGTTAACTTAGGAGCTTATGAGGTTCACTATCAATTAAACTTCTCAACTCAGAAAGAACATATTGTCAAAGCGTCAAACCAAGATTCATGGCAGGTGTTCCAGATTATCGTAGGGGCATGTTTTGTATTAAAACCCATTAATGGTACACACCTTTTGACCAAGTAACACAAGTTGGAAGAAATAAAGTTAATTAACAAACCACACCTGTGGTTCAAATAAGAAGATGGAATATTGTCCCCCCCTAACCCGTAATCACAAAGGTAGTGAGTCCAGATTCCTAATGATTGATTGAGTAACTAGTTTGAGTTTAGTATCCTTTGGAACAAAGAATTTTACATGAGCATAAGATGATTTAGCCAATATCCATTCAAATTATAAGAATCCCACAATAACATACTATATGGAACAACATCATTGCCATCAAATTCAAGTTTTGGTCAAATTCTGGTTTTGATCAAATTTGAATTCAGAAATATAAAGCTTAATGAAAGATCAGGGTAGTTACCTCAATGGCATCCACAGTAAGGAGCAGAACAATGATTTTTTCAGTGAACCTTTGACGCTCAGCTGTATCATGGGCTACACGGCGGCGGTAAGAGAAGTTATTAAACAATGCTCTCAGCTCCTTCAGCTTGGACTTGGCAACAGCCAGGTCTCTAAGGGCCCGAAGAGCCTGTGATCTACGGATCAGATAAGCTCTGAAATTCCCTTGTATCATCATGGCTGCATCCTGAGGAGACAGTTCCTTGTTCTTTCCCTTAGCAACTTTACTACCTCCAGTTCTCTTAGCAAAAGCCTACACTCATCATGAATCATATTACAAAACCACATCAAAATAAACCCCTTCATAACAACTCTACTTGAACCACAGGCAATCAAAACCCCATCAAGAAGTTTTCTCCAAATTTACTAGCTTCAAAGATAGTGAAATATTAACAGTAACCTTATCCTAACTTTGACTAATTGACATGATGACTTCAAGGCCTATATAACCAAGTAATCAAAAATCTAAGCAGATAAACTGAGATTCCAGAAGTAATCTAGAGCTTAAAGTTTAATTTAAGCATTACCTGTCTTAGAACCACAGCTCCATGATCAGCTGCAAGCTCTTCAATCTCCACCACACGAGAGCCACCCTCTTCCTTCTTCACCTTATGATGCTTCTTCTTCTTCTCCTTCTTCTCACTGTGATCCTCTGCATCGCCACTCGAAGCAGTAAACGTGTACTTCCTCGAGATCTCTCCCTTGCCTTCAACCTCCGCCGTCCACTTGTACTTCCTCTCACTCTTCTTATGCTTCCCCTCCTTGATCTCCGTCGTCCACATGTACTTCTTCTCCGGCGCCTTGATCTCCGCCGTGTACGTGTACTTCCGATCGCCAAGTCCGGCGGCGGCGGCGGCGGCCTTGATCTTCGCGAGGCGATCGAATCGCGACTCCAGCTCAGTGACTCGGTCGCTCAGGCTCTGCAAGTAGAGCTCGCCTCCAAGCCTCTCCACGCGCTGAATCAGCTTGTAGGACAAAAGCGACGGCGTTTTGACGGGGCTAGGGCACAGCAGGTCCAATGCGTATCCGAGCTCGAAATCCTCCTCCATCACCTCTTCGAAAAACGAAGGGAGTTTCGGCGCGGCGGCGAAAATGGAGGTCTCGCGGACGAGAACCGCCGGCGGCGGCGGGCAGTAGTAGTAGGGCTCGATGAGGTCGATTCTCCTGAGCCAGCTCATGGTCAACTCGGTGCGAACTCAGTGAGTCAACTCGGTGGATTTGGGGGAATGTTTGGGTAGGGGTAATCTGTGTGTGAGGTGGTGATGTGATCTCTGGCGATGTTGAAAGCTGAGGTTAAAAGATGTGAAAAGGAGAGAAGGCGACAAATGTGAGAGCTACGAGGCCAGTGAAAAAGCAGAGGGGAGGGGTACAATCGGCAATTTGGTGTGAAAAAGCAGGTGGATTTGGGATTTTCTGATTTATGAGGATAAGATTTTGCATGTCGCCGCGTAATTTAGGGGAGTGAAGGGACGGATTTGCCCTCGCCGGGGAGTTGAAATTCAGGGGGCAGAATCTCTGTGCGTGACTCAGCGATTTGGGATTTAGTGGAATAAATGGTGGTGACCCACGTGAGAGTGTGTGTTTTTCTGACTTTCTGATGGATCTTGACCCCACGTGAGGCTTTCGGCGCCCATGGGCTGTGGTTAATTGAGTTGGGTTATTCGGCTTTGAGGCCCATTAGGCTTGGTTACAAAATCCACATCGGTCATGTCTCTCACAACGAGTCACCTGCCCATTCACCATACTTTTTTTGGTGGATAGACTTCGAAGTTCAATTAATAAAGACCCAAGGAAGAGCCCAAAGGAAGGGAAAAATCACCTCTGCAACCTGGTTCGACAAGAACAGGACAAGGAAGGATATCGAAAGCAAAAATAGAAAACTCATGGAGGACCAGGCAACCCATCACTTCTTAGAACTCGAAAAAGTGAAGGTGGTGGTCGGTCAACCCATCTTTGCAGACCCACCTCCTCCTTATCAAGAGAAGCCGTCAAGTGCCCGCTCACTCTACTTGTGAATAAGAATTCTCACCTAGCATTTTAATCATCATAACTGGTCATGTTAAAATGCATCAATTGAAGATTTATCATGATGATCTTAACTGTTGTTGAAGTCGTGCCTATTTGTTTGTATAATTGGATTACTGAACGACTTTAAGACACTTTTACTTGCCTACAATGAATATTTCAATAAGGAAATCGATTCTAAAACATGTTTTTCCTAGCATTAGCAATGCAAAAGGAAATCGGAAAGAGAATGGGTCCCACACACTTATTCCTTAACAATTAAAGTTCAAAATCCAAAAAACTTTTAGAGTGGTGATAATGTTTTTCCATTTCAAGTAAAAAATGTGTCTCTTGGGGTGTTCTTTTGGGGGTCTTTTTTAGTCCTCAGCTTTTTCCCTTCTTTACATATAGGAAGATTTGCTGTCTTTAATGTTGGCAATTTCAGTCTAGTTGTATTGTTTCTTGGTATTGGGAGAGGTTTTGGTTTATGTCCCCCTCTTCCATCTTATTTTTTGTTTTTTATTTTTCTAATAAAATAAAATAGAGGGACGGGGGGTGGGTTTCCGGGTGTAGTGGTCCCTTCTTTATTATGGGGAGGGTAGGCGCCTTGCGCAATAACCGCTAACGAGGAACTAATATCGCCTAATCCTCTATTTTAATTATATATAAAAAAAAAGTCAAAAGTTTGACATTCGTTAATTACAAGTGAGATAAACGAGCAAGTTACGTGGATCTATTTGATAAAAATAAAAAAGTTACGTGGATCTAGAGATTGTTCCGCAAGGAACGGGCCTTGGCTCATAAGAGATGGGTTAAGAGCTATTCGGCTTTAAGGCCCATGAAACCACTTTCCAAACTCTATTTTCCTTTTCGGCCATCACCTACCAAATTCTCAACCGTCACGTCTCACGCCGAGTCACGTACTAGTATAAAACTACGTAACCGCCAAGCAACGCTCTTGAAATATCACAACCCTAACCTCTGTTTCAGAGAGACACACATCGATCTCCTTCAACAATGAGGAACAAGAGGCCCTCAATTTTGCCGAAGAAACTCAATGAACTCGACCACCTAGTCAACAAGACCTTCTCTGTTCAACCCGATAACCCCAGTCTCCAACGCAATGAAGCAGAAATTGAGCAGAGTCTGACGTTCGTGAAGAATCTGCTATCGGCGGAGATGGCATCACATCCGGCGAAGCAGCACTACTTGGAGAAAATGTCGGAGAGAGTACGGGAAATCGAGGCGGCGTTTCGCGGCTTTGGGACAGGTTCCAGTACGACAACCTCGACGCTCGACCATGTCGATAATGTTGGAGACGACGACGACGACGATCATGCATCGAAGTGTTCTTGCAACAAGTCTTCTCTCCAGGACGAGGAGGAAGGTGACAGTGTTTCAGATGATCTTGAGTCAACGCTTGGTCAAGATACGGGAGGTTGTGTGGATTTGGTTGAAGAGAAGAAGGCTATGCGGGTGACGGTGTTTAATAATGAATTATTTGAGGAAAAGGTTGATGATGATCGGGTTGAAGATGAGTCTCTTGATCGGGTCGAAGATGTGTTTGATGATATGTCTCATAATGGCGCTTCTGTTGAAGATGGGAAGGAGGAGAAGGAGATTGGGGCTGACATGGATTTGAAGGAGAGTGAAAAGAAGGAAAATGGTTTAGGGTTTGGGAAGTTATGTGGGGCTGTGGTGAGTGGGTTTGTGATTGGAATGTTTTCGATGGCTTTGATGACGGAGAGCCTTGATTACGAGGGCTATGAGGGACATGGACACTTTCTTACTCCTACTTAGAATTACTAGTCAGAGGTGTATTGCGTTATAATTTTACGTTTTGGATCTTGGTAATGAACTTTGTATTATTGAAGCTTGTTTCTTTTCTTTGATAATTTGCCACATTAATTTATTTATTTAACCAATTTGTATATGTGATTATGAGTACTTATTTTCTAATATGTAATGTTATGGAATATATTAGTTTCATCGATGTTAAGCATGCATCTGAATTATTTGAAGATTAATTTTTTGGAGACAAGTAAACTACTGCATGCATCGATTCGTATGGCTGTGAGGGACACGGACACTTTCTTGCTCCTCCTTAGAACTACTAGTTAATTAAAGAGGTATTGCATTATAATTTTACGTTTTGGATATTGGTAATGAACTTTGTATTATTGAAGCTTGTTTCTTTGATAATTTGCCACATTAATTAATTAATTTAACCAATTGATATATATGAGTATGAGTACTTGTTTTCTGATATATAATGTTATGGAATATTTTAGTTTCATCGATTCGTATACATCAATGTTGAGCATGCATCTGAATTATATGAAACTTAATTTTTTTTGGAGACAAGTAAACTACTGCAAATTATGGAAAACGAAGAAGAAAATTCACATTGGGTTGTACTAAGAGATTATAGTATTACAAGGTGAAAAAGCCCATTTCCGTTTGTTTCTCCGAACTTTGATCAACGATCAACAAAGTAATGCCTAGACTCGTACGTAGTTGTACGTTAGTCGTATCCCACCATCCAAAAACCATATTTCTATAATGAATTGCTATTCCAACATATATCACCACCAATTAGATCAAGTTCTTCTGTTGTGAATGGGAGGTGTCTGATGTGGTGGCTTATAATCGTCAAGCACCACACCATCATCATCATCTTCTACTTTGTTAGTCTGTCTTTCTTTAGCATATAGCCCTCTCCTTCTTGATTCCTACATACAATGTTACGAACACAGAACATATTACCAATCTAAAACGATAAAATTAATTTTTATGCTCTGTCTATCAATGAACACATTGGTGATCATCTTGTTTTTGGAATGAATTTAGTTCAAAGCGTGGTGGTTCATGTTCAAATCCGATCCTTCCAGATCTTTTCTTTTATATATATATATTCAGTTTTTGGTGAAAAGATTTTCGTTATGATTTTCCCCCGTGGGTTTCATGCTTATACTATGTGAGTCTATTTGAGACATGACCAGTCTATGGCATGCATTATTGCATTAATGAATTGCGACATACACAGTTATACACATCAAAGATTATTCTGCATAGAGACAATCTATATGCTTTAGCTTGTCACCATCGAGCAGGGACATAATGAAAGAGATTGTTTTGGACTTTCATTAGCTCAAACCAATTGATAGGTGCCGGTATGTTAACTAGCTAGGCCTTTGTATTTGAATATATGAATAGTTAGTTACCTTAGTGACAGTAGTTGTTGCTTTATCTTTATGCAAACCCATGTGAGCAGAAGTAGAACTAGAAGACTCAAAAATCTCACTTCCTGCGTATTCCAATTTCCCTATCAATGAATAACAACAAAAACCAAAATAAGAAGATCATAATATTAAGTTCTGGGCGTTTATGAATCTGGGGAACATTTATGCTCAATATTGGTGAACTAGCTAGCTAATCAGAATACACACAGCTGAGTCCTGATCAGAGATAGAGCAGATAAATTTCCTAGGCCCTTTTCTGTAAATACTTAGGAAAGCTAGCTTTAAGACGCGTATATACTTGTATATATGATTTAGAGAAGGAAATAAGTAATGATCTAGCGATAAATAATCAAAAAAGAGCTAGAGAAGTTCAGTTATGGGAGGGAGGACGCGTTCTTGGTCTTGAATAATCCGAGTAAATCCCAGGATTACTACTACTTTTGTCACCAGTGTTGACGATCTTGTCGCGATTTTTAATCTGATGCGGCACAGACCAAGAAGCTGAAACATGAGGCTTAACATCTGGAATAACAACATCTGATTTTGTAGTAGTACTAGTACTAGTTCTTGAGTAATCCTTTGTACCTTTAGTAGTAGTAGTAGTAGTACTACTACTGCTACTACTACTGACAACTCTACCATGATTACCCTTCTGCTCACCAGCTAGATCATCATCCTGCTTAACTAGTACCGACCCTTTCGTACTCCAATCTATTCCAAGCCTCAACTTTTCCACAACTAGAAACTGACCCTGAACATTCATTACATATGCGCATAAGCTTCTGAACATCAATGTTTAATTGCTTGATTGATGGAAATGGAGGAAAGAACTTGAAATTATTGGAATTAACAAACCTTGTCCGAATGAGGGAACAGCGCTCGAAAACCCCTATGGCTGCGGCCAAGTCCAATATAGCGAGCCTCAGAATTTGCATGCATGGAAGAAAAACACAGAAGGGTGAAGAAAAGAGAAGACATGATGGACATGATGAGATGGGAAAGTACTCGATCCGGAGGTTCAAGATAGATTAGAAAGCACAAAATCTAGGGCTATTTGAGCTACTTGTAGTACTAACAACTACAAATAATTTTGAACCAAGAATTGATAGATGGAGAGCTATGGTGCTCCTAAGCATATGCAGAAACAGTGAGTTTGATGAGACTTATGAAGGGGAAAGAAAACGAAGGTTTTGTTTGGCTTTCGTCGTCGATCACCTATCTACCACAAAGAGAACAAACCAGGCCGGGCCCCCTTTAATTACCCACACAGAACAGAATATGCAGGTTAAGCTTGAATGGAATTGAAGTATATATATGTTTGTGGACTCCAGACATGAATGAGAAAATTAAGCCACAACTTCATCTTTTTAATCCATATTCATAAAAAAAAATGAGATTAAACAAAGACTCATGCATGCTTAATTTCCTTTAGTTGCGGAAGGTGATGAGCGTCTCCATTTCCAACTTCTTTGAACTAACAGTAGTACACTAGCTACTACGGCGTTGTACTTTGTGCCCAAAAAGGTAGAGAAAAAAAAAACAGGTTTTGTTGAACCGAGGCATGATTAGTCAATCACATCCCATGTGTTTGCCAGTTAAACATTTGCACTTTGCTCATCATTAATCATCTAGGGTTCAACTATTAGTCTTTTACATTTTACCACCATCTGATACTGTCATACAGTCTTTCAGACTTTCAGTCAGTGTTTTGTTTTTTTTTATTTTTTTATTTTAATTTATCGTTATTTTGAAGTTTAATACATTACAATTTATTGTTTTTTAACTGGCTTAATAATATTGTACTTTTCAAGATCTTTTCCTATACAACTTCATTTCAAATTTAAGATATTACTTGCTTTCCCGTCAAGTAAGTGTTTGATTAGGTCCCAAATCCCAATTAATCAGCATGCGGAACACTTCTTTTAAACACTAATGTTGAAGTAGTTAAAATGAACATGCAACACAATCAACTTTTTAGACTACAATAGCTTACACAAGTAAAATATGCCAATACATTGGAACTACATAGTTGTAAATTCAAATTTCGAGGGGAATGTGGTCAAGTCCATAGTATTAACTAATTAACTACTAAATACATGATAATACTTGATCAAGAAAGAGGGACAAGATGTATGTAATTGTGCCCTATAAAGGGCACAAAAGATAATACACATGTAGGATTACGAAGTTAGAGTGAACTTGTAACTATTTGTTTGTATCGAAAACCTTCATCAAAATTTCCGTCAGATTCTCATGCTTGTCGATCCGTGTCTCGTGCACCTTCTGGTTTCTACTCACTTCACTTAACCTAGAAAAATTTACATATCACTTTACTACAAGGGACTAGTATACATAGCTGGTGCGCAAAATGGGACAATGGATATTTAAAAATGGCAAAATGGGACCGTAAAAATAGCTTCATTGTCAATGTAAGATATAGAGAGGATTAACCACCCCATTAATTGACAAGGACCCCCACTGTGAAAATGGGAGACCATATCAATAATTTCAGGTAGGGCTGGGCATGGGACGGGACGGGACGAAATTCTGGTGATCCCGGTCCCGGACCCGGAAATAAAACTCGGGACGGGACGGGACGGTTTGGCACTTTTTGAGAATTGATCCCGACCATCCCGAACCCGAACGGGACCGGGACGGGATCGGGACGGGACCGGGACATCCCGAAAGGAAAAAAAAAATCTCCTGCACTTTCATCAATTTCCCTGTTTTGCATTTCTACATTTCCATTAAAGCAAGCTACAACTCAAAGAAGACCAAAGTATCAAAGCAAGTTGCAACTAAAGCTAATGCATTTCTACATTTCCATTAAAGCAAGCTGCATCTAAACCTAAACAAGAAGAAAAACATGATATAATAAGCAAACTGCAACTCAAAGAACTGAAAGAAGACCAAATCTGCATAATTTTGGGATAATTTTGGCAATGGAGCTAGGAGCAGCTTCTTCATTCCTTTGGGCAGACGTAAACTTTGGGAAAACTTCAACACTCCTTTGGATAGAAGTAACTTTTGGTAGAACAACTGCACTTGGTTTAACATTGAACGAAGCAGGTACATTACTTCCTCTGTTACTGGCGCTAGCAGGAGAACCCTTTTTCACCTTGGCAATCTTACTTGCGCATGGTACCTTCAGATATGAAATTCATTCAATTAATCATCTTTTCAACCCACAATGAGACCACAAATGTGTGAAAATTTAAACCCAGAGCAATCTTTCACTAAAGGCAGGAGATGCTTCCAACTCTTCAAGCTTGCTCTAGACTTCACAAAGAGCAGAATACAATACCCTATATATACACATGAACAAGCTCACCAATTTCAACTAGGAATACACTAGGCACACAAAAAGTAAATCTTTCTTTCATTCACAGAAAAGGGAAAGTAAAAACCAGTTCAACATTCAAAAAACAACCAAGAAAACACTCAAATCAAGCAAAGATTCAAACTTTCCTGATCTCTTTTCTTCCCCACATAAACCAAACCAAGAAACAAGAACCAAAAACAGAAACCCAATTCGAACGTACCAACGAGCTCTTCGAAGCACTATTGGACACATTGCTCCGATTCGTCAGATTACTCAACGGCGCTCGCTTCTTGGCCAATCTGGGCTCCGCCACCGGAAACTTCCCGACATTCGACGACGACGACGACGAGGCCTGCCGATGACATTGATCATCTGAGACACAAACATGCAATTGGACGAGTTTAGCCCATGATTCATTGGTTTCAGTTATGACCTTGAGAGTTAGATCACTGGTAAATTATCATCCAAAACGGCAAAACAAGAGCAACCCAGAATAATTGATTAATTGAATACCCAGCAAAGCAGCAACTTACCAAGCGTCCAAGCAAGACTTCGACTGAAGGTTGAAGAATCGAACCCAGAAGGTCAGAATATGGAAGAGAGCAAAGGAGGAGAGGCTGGAGTGCAAAGGAGAGGCTGGAGAGCAATCGAACCCAGAAATTCGATCGGTGAACTGAAATTGATGACCAGGAACTTTGGGAAATTGCAATCGATCGGTGCGTCCGCCACCACAGCTTTACTCTCAGACTCTCGGTGTCGGTGATGCTTATGAGCTGAATTGATAGAGGTGAATTGCAGATCACTCGGCCTTGTGCCTTGATGGAGGTGAATTGATCGGTGTCTCACTCGGTTATTGTTGATCGGTGTCTCACTGGCTTGTGAACGACAGAATGAGAGGTCGAGAGGAATGAACGAGAGGTCGAGAGTTATCTGCTAGAAGAAACAAAATGAGTTTTAATACATCGGGACGGGTCGGGACGTTACGGGATTCCAGCGACTCAAACCGAAGCCCGTCCCGTTAAAACGGGACGGGACGGGACGGGCCCAAACAGTGAAAAATTAAGTTTTGAAACCGTCCCGTCCCGGCAATTTTCGGGACGGGTCCGGGTCGGGTTCGGTTTTCCGGGTTCAAGTGCCCACCCCTAATTTCAGGTTATAATGAGACAACAAATAAAAACATTGTTACAATATATTAGGGGGATGAAGGTGATGAATCAGATTAATCAATTGGTGACATAGAATTCATATATAGGATTCATATTCACGTGTTCACTGCTTGAGAATTGAGATCATATGAGATCATATAACAAACTGTTTGAGAGATGTCACACGCATGGTAGACTTTGTTTAACTAACATGATATTTTTATAACAATTTTCAAAGTTGACCATACAAAAGGCAGTGGCAAATCCATAAATATAGTGCATTGATAAACGTTTCTTATATACAAAGGACATAAGTAGGCACGCACAAGTTTTACTGTAATTTTTTCCGTTACTCTCATCGTCTTTTAAAATAGAGTTTCATAGATGATACATAAATTTTTCTTCTGTCTTATTAATAATATATGAACTTCAATTTTGATCATAACCAATACTTAAATTTTCTGATTTCATTTTAAATGATACAAATCACTAACTTTCGTTCATGTTGTGACAAAACGACCAATGTACATATAATTGTAACATGTTTGCAAGCTCATCCTCCTAGTATATCACCATAACACTCCAGATCCTTTACTTAGTGGTTTATATTTCTCTAGTTAACAAAAATTCTTTACATGGAAAAGTCAAATCAGATAAAACAAACTTGGGTTGGTTTATTTGACACGTGAATGTTGACTTTGACTCTTTGAAGAACTACTCCCTTTGTTGTTTTGTTAACGGCTTCTACAGACGGCGCGCGACATCACGAGCATCGCTACTCGTGCTTTGACGAAAAAACCCACCTCTTGTCTTCTACAACCCCTGCATCCCCGGTTGCCTCGGCGGCCATGTTTTTACGACGCAGTTTCCAACTTCCACGTTCCCACCGGAAGGAAATCTGCTGTCCCAAAAACCCTCTCCCAACACTATCCCCATGTTTTGATTGGCCTAGAATGATTAAAAAAATCATTATCTTAATCTTTCTTTCATTTTTTAATCTTAATGGACCAATCAGAATATGGGGACAGGCTTGGCACATGATTTTTGGGGACAGCAGATTTCATCCCGTTCCCACCCAACCTTAACGTAAATTTTACACCAACGCAACAACATTGCAAAGTCTAATTGATCAAGACCACAGAAGGAGATTTACTGATGAACTGAAGTTATCTGGCCGAGCCAAGCGAAATGGTAAATAACAACCTATCCATCTGTAAATTGTAATGATACAAAGCAAATTTATTTTTCACAGGGGAATTACAAAAATAAAGACTATACTTGTGCCTCCTTTTCCTTCTTCCTTTGGTAAAAGTGATTCAGTGAGCAGCCTTTAATCCTTTATATACACTGAGCGAGCGAGCGGCCTCAACTAGTTTTTGAGTACTCGGAACACATTACAACAAAAACGAAAATACAGCGCCTCGTTACATTTGAAGAAGATTATTCACAGTAACTGTAACAGAATTTGTCCGCTGCAAATCCTGCAAAATGAAAAAAGATATAGAAGGTGAATGCACGCCTTCAGTAATATGTAATGTAGCAATTATCACATCATGTTGCAGGAAAACTGTACCTGGAATATTATGTCATCGGGCATATGAGGCAAAACTTCCCGTACTGTCTCGGCCATAGCAAGTATGTTTGCTATGTTGTCATTCACAGTGCGTGAGGGGGACCTCATATGTAAATTGCGCGTTCCTACTGGGTATCTTCCATCGTCAGCAGGAGGAATGGGTTGACCAGTTGCGGCAGCTTGAGACGGATTCATAGGCCAGAGGCTCCACGCACCATCTTCAAGGGCTGTCTGGGCATAGGTTTCTCCAACAGAGGCAAGATGCCTCATCATCATCTGTACTCTCCCCAGTCCAACAGATCCGATAGCAGTAGAAGGACCTGCCCCATCAACTCCCTGGCTTGGCCAGGTGTTCAGCCAATTTGGATCCAGTCCTGCAGTCCTATGGGTCATAAGAAGAAATGTGTCATGCTTCATGTATGAAATATTATAGATAAAACAGTAAGAGATAATGACAATCCTTTGCATGTTGAATTCACTCTCTAACTTATTCCCTTCTTGTACAAAACCTAATAGGGAGAAAATACTTTGCTGCTGTTACTTGCAATAAAATAGTTTTACGGCAAAACCAGGAGGACGACTTTGGTCACACACGAAATTCAAAGGATTATGCAACCACATATAGAGTTTCACTTTTTCCATGAATGAAATTCAAGTACACATTGATATATTTAGTATAACCAAAAACACCCAAACAAAAAATTCCCCAATTTAACCTAGATACGTAGATGCAGCTAGTCTGATGGTACAGATAGTGGCTGTTGGACCCCAAAATCAGGGTCCGTCTTCCATGAAATTATAACAGTTGCCTTGAGCATATATAATTTCAATATCATTCGGTCAAAAAAGGATATTCAGCAAGAATTTAATGGCGGGAAAGTAATTGCCAATAGTAAGGAAGTGTACCTCCAAGGACCTTCTGCAGGGCTCTGAGTCTGATTGGGGAAAACACCTGTAGGGAGTGTATGTCCAGAACTATTTTGTCTATCAAGTCCTGAACTTATTTGACGAGCCAGCTGCTCATCACTCGAAGTTTCTTCATGGCGGGGATGTGCCTCATTTTCTGGTCTGCCTACAAACAGTGGCTTGCGACAAGTTGGACAAGAATATACCTCATTTAAACCTTGATCCAACCTGGAATAATTAATAATTTTCAGCATTTTGTTTATCCCACACTCGAATATTAAATAAATAAAAAGTAATAAAGACCATAACAAACAGTATAACCATACCAAGATCTCAAGCATGGAAGATGAAATAGGTGACTGCAGTGTAATTTTTTAGCCTTGGCCATAGGTTCCTGACATTTCCAATAAGTCATGGAAATCAAAAAGCCTGAATGATAAGCAAAAAGTACAAAAAATAAAAAAGCTCAGCATACCCTGCAGATCGCACATTCATCATCATAAGCTCGTAGTTCATCAGATGTTGCATCTGGAAGGGCTGCATGGAGAGCACCCAAGGCTTTTCTCAGTTTCATGAACCCTCTTATACGTTTTATAATAGCACTTAACAAGGCCTGCCCAAATTTCAATAACGAATCCCATTAGTAGAAAGTTATATTCATTAATTAACAAAAGTAAATAGATCTTCTAATGTTCAAATAGATGTGGAATGAAATATTTACACAAATATTTACACGTATGTTTAGAAAAAGGATCGCATCCACAAAATGAAATGCCATGCCGTGGAGCCACCAAATATGCACGTAGTGACCAAGTGCCATTAACAATGTTGCCATGTCTAGGACAAAACCCAGATTCCGAGTAAGACTGCCTTTCCATTCCAACAACAAACCTGCACTTAGAAACCACGATGAAAATAGTAAATAAAAAGTCTAAGCATGTAAACATCCCATAAAATAAAAAATCAATAATTTGAGAATTACCAGCTGCTGATGTATCAAATAATTTCGATCTTTCACAATTTGCATCGCTCCATGCTGAATGATGGAGCCATATATCAAGTAACTGAAATCCATGGACCAAAATAGCCTACAACAAAATTGTGACAAATTAAACAACCCCGTCAGCTCGAGTTATAAAATTGCACAAAAAATCTAATAAAATTACGAATAGATCTATTCATTGACAAGGTTGCCAGTAATGTTGAAAAAGCATTACCTGCAGTGTCTCAAATCCAATACTGAAGGGCTCAAATAATAACAGGAGAAACATAGATACACCCAGTGTTCTGTATATCACCACACAAAGCCTTATCCTGCAAGCACCCCCAAAAAAATAATGCAAATAATGTTAACAAACGATCAAGAATTACTATATTACTCGCAAGATAAAAAGTTAGTGACTGAAACATATGTCCACGGAAAGATTTGAGAAGAGATAAGGTAACACTTTGCTTCTCAGCTTTAAAGAAACACAGACAGAGAAAACGGAGGAATTAAGCAATACCAGAAAATATCCACAGTGAACACAAACAACAACACTGAATACACACGAAAATATGTCAATGGTGTAGCTGAAGGAGATGCATTCAATCGTTCAAGTCGATCTCTAGCCAAAGCTTGAAACATCTGTACAAGTATAACATGCAAATAAGTCCAGTTACTTTTGTACTCAATCAAATAAGCAGTTTTTTTCTTCTTTTGTAAGAAAATAAACAGCTTGTTCTTCAAATTATGAAATATACCTTTAAAGAACAAAGAACGATCAACCAGACTGACCACAGGCCTGCATGATATATCGTTGGAGGAATAACCAGTGGTAGAAACGTACCCTGTTTGATATTTAGTCATATGCACAAATAATTATTGAGCGGCACATATTCCATGAAGGAAAATCTGTGATGGTAACTGTTATTTATCTAGTCAATGAAGTCCTCAATCGAATGGACATGCTTGAAGGTGCAGTTTTCTTGAGATGTCTAAGAAAATCACAAGTCAAAAGACTTACCTTGTAAACTATATAATTGAGAAGGCGTTCGAACAGTTTCCGAGTTTCAGAAGGATACAACTCCCCGAAGAATATAGTCTGTAAATTAGAAACAGGCATTTCAGTGATTAAAACAACCTTACCTATATATTTTCATATTCATCCAAGGCAAACAGAGGCAGTGGTCAAAGGGCCTAACACTCTTGTCGGCTCATTTAAATAACGGCCGTAAACACTCCATTCAAATCCTGGTTACATGTGGTGTCTCAAAACAAACAAATCGTCTCTATAAGACAATGCGTGCAATTCATTTCTTGACCTTTCCATCCTTAAAGAGGTACATTCACACAGCAAAATAAAGTAACCGCAATATCACGGGTAAATACTACAGGCTGCAAATCCACCACAAAAAGCTTAAGCAAACTATAGGCACTAATGTTCAATTATGCACATTTCCCACAAAGAGCTTAAGCAAACTATATCGAACTTACAATCACGAAATGTTTCAGAATTCGGTAGAATTACCTTGAGAGATAGAACGAGTAAAATAAATGCATTGAGTACAAAATTTGCCAACAGTGCAACAGTGGCATAGGAGTCCAAAAGCAGATCAACAACATGGCCAACATTGGCCGCCGGAATCAAATTCTCCGCAAGTAATCCCTCCGATTTTAGTTTAACTAGCGACGTTTCCGTCCAAAACTGGAGACCAGCAAAGCTCAATGCTGTACACACCACAGATATGGCTAGATACCGCAACCCCATCGGTAACAAAATCAGTGTCTTTACTAAACTCCAACTCCAAAATTCTCATCACCACTGAATTATCATGATCCCACACGACTTCAATTCAGCTCGAAAACCCCACCAAACTCCAAAATAACCACACAAATGGTAAATTCCCCAAATCGAAACCCGATAACCTGCAAATAATCCTTCAATCAGCCTCAAAAAATCACTAATATCAAGAATGCTAACTATTAAAATGCTTCTAAACTACAAATTTAGTGAAATTGACCCAAAAAAAAAAAAAACGATCCGTGGCGATCAAAATCAAAATCATCGCAAAACGTCAGAAATGGATGATCAAGTTGATTCAAGACCTATACAACCAAAATTTCAATCACAAAGGAGAGCTAATTCCTATAAAAAAAAAATCTGAAAATTACAAAATAGAGGAGGTCGAATTGAAAATTGACAAAAATTGAAGCGTGAAGAAACGGGTTTCGATTGAAGAAGGGAGGGAAAATTGGAAGGAATGGGGAACCTGATTTGAGCTGAGAGACGACGCTGACGCTGTAGCGTCGGTGGGGCGGGTTCTGCAATTTCCACGCGCGTCGCACTTTTTTCGCAGAGGGGGAGAGAGAGAGAGAGAGAGGGATGGGGTTTTTTATTTTATTTTTTGCTCTGGGTTTTATATTTTGAGTTTTTGACTCGTCAATTTTTTTCGCAGAGTGGAAAGCAAGAGCAAGATCCCCAAAATCCCCAAATTCTTAACGACTATTTAATGGACAACTGACAACTATTACAAGAACAGCAAAATAATCTTATAAAAAAAAAAAACAACAACAAGATAATCCATGATTAGATTTTTTGTCATCTCTAAAGATCATGGTTTGGGAATCTTTAGGTAGGCCAAAATGCCAAATGATTTTTTTTAAATTTAGTATAACATTTTGAAACATCGTCTGTATGTGATAAATAATGTATCTTGTATGAATTCTTCAACATTGTTTTAAGAACTAAAATTCAGAGATATGGATGATCAACTGTTAAGACTAGATTACATAATTGAGTCTCGTTCCCCTGGTCGGCTACTGGCTGGCTGTTACATAATTTGTAAATGATGAAGGTAGAATGTGATTCAAAAGTATGGTCAAATTTCTTTGAAATATCTATAGTGGTTTTCTTAAAAAGTTAAAAGCTTAAATGTGCATCGTATCTAGATACGTTACTTTATTCTAAAGCTTAGTCATCAAATCACCATTCATTTAGTTTGACCTTGCCAATGCGTTTAAGTCTCTTTACCCCGCAAGTAGAGAGACGGTTTTGCCCCTCAGTTTTCTCTGTTTATTTAAAGGGCCTCTAGGCAATTTCTTTGTAGGCTATCTCTCTCTCTGTCTTTGCATGTTGGTTGATCGATCTTCGCCACCGGGATTGTTGTCGGTTATGGCTCTTGCCCCACTCTTTGCTACTTGAATTCTCTTATTAGAGTCGCCTTTTCCTACCAGAATATTTTGATTGGCACTAGTTAACTCTATATATAATCATTGAAAGAAAATACATAACCGATGAGATAAAAACTATAACGAGTTGTATAGATTAGCCGTATTAGTTGGCAAAATTTTACTTACACTACTTTTAAATGACAAGTTAGAACATGACGTGAATCTCAATATATATAAACAACACTTTTCTAGCAATCTGAATATTGTAGATATACATTATATGTTCCTTGTCGTATATCTATAGGGAACAAATTGTGGTTGCTAACAAGGTTGTTGATGAAGGACCATTATTTTGGGGCAGGCGTGCACATATTAGAGAGTTCTCACATCAATACTGTTGAGCTCCTTAACTAGCCTATTTACAAATAAAAAAGTAAAAAAAAAAAAAAAAAACAAAAGCATAAAAACCTTAGCAAAATAAATAGAGTCGAGTAGAAACCAATAAGGACATTTAAGTCATTTGACAAATCTCTCCTTTCTCGTAAAGAAGGAAATGAGGCCAAAATTCCTGAAGATCTGAGAGCCCAAATTCGTCCCCATAAAAACCCGGCGGATTCAAAAAATCCCAAAAACCCTAGAAATCGGTGATGGGGATCATAAAGAGCTCCTTCTCCTTCATAATGGGCACGGTCACCGGAGTCTACATAGCCCAAAACTACGCCGTTCCGAACATCAAGAAGCTCGCCGACACCGCCCTCTTCATGGCCAAGCAAATTGAGGAGAAGTACCGCAAGCCCAAGAAGAGAGACGACGACTAGGATCAGTAGCTTGATCAATGATCGAAAGATTGTGCGGAGTTTCGAACCCAGGTTCTGATTTTGGGAGATTCCTAATTTTTTTATTTTAGTTGATGAAAGAGATATTAGTAAAGAAAAAGTGATATAATTTGGGGTGAATTTGTTACTTTCAGGCTTCAGGTTTACTCTGAGATGAAAAATTTGTACCCTTTTTTTTTTACTGTTAGTGAAAGGCTTTGAAGTAGTTTTTGCTCTACATGTGATTAGTGTTTGGTAGATATGAGGTTTCGAAAGGAAAAATGGGTATTGGATTAGAGATGCGTTACGAATCATTATGATTTTGATATAGATTTGAGGGTGTTCTTGTAGTTATCAAGTCTGAGGGTGAAGGGTTACACATTGAGAATGGTCATCAGTTGGAGTTAAAATGAATATGTAGCTTTTCAAATAAAAATGGGTGTTGAATTAGAGATGCTTTATGGCTTGTTATGGTTTTAATCAAGTATTGAGGTTGTGCTTGATTGTACACACTCATTCACCATTCCAAGTCGGTGTGTGGGGGTTCATATATTCAGAGTAGTCATTAGTTATAATTCAGCTTTTTTTGTACTTGGAAATCAAAAATGGGCATGTATTAGATCCCATGAGAGTATGAGGTGACTATAGATTATTATTCCATTTATAATCAGTAGAACAGATTTTGTCCTCAGAAAACATGTGCCTCAGCTTCATGGTATGTAATCAGTCAACCTTCATGAAAAGTTTTTAGAAGACTTAGAGAATCGTTATATGCTTGTATGCTAAGCTAAGCTGTGAATTTACATGATTGGAAGCTGATGGTATTTGAATTCCAAATCGTGTTCAAATTTGGGCAAGAGCATTAGGTCAATTTCTAATGATTTAAAGGTAGACTGATTTCCAAAACAGAGTTTTGACTTCTTGAAATCGATCTTTACATGCTTCCTTGCCTCAATTGATGTTAAGAAGAGTCCCTCTGATCTGATTTATTATATTTCCTTTGATCACCCTAAAAAGTGTGGAGGAGTTCATATCAGCTTATGAAGTTATGAAGTGCACATCACCTTAGAGTAGATTAGTCCAAGTTATAAGTTGGCTTTATCCCCTTTTAAGGCGTTTAGCCCTGTTACTTTGACACTTCGTAGTTTAACTGATATGCTCTGAATTGTTTGTTGGCTTTATCCACGTGTTAGCCTTGTTGAGCATCATGTAACTGATGAAGAATAAGCAGTCGGGTCCTTTTTCTGTATGTTTTAGTTTTTATATTGGTTGATGGCTCTCTTGCTAGGTCCATAGTTTTTGCTTTTAAGTTTATAAACCCTCCTGTATTGGAACTACAAGACTGAGCTAGGCCACCACTTCCAGACTTCCAGGCATGATACCCTAGCCAACATCTTACCACATTTCATTTGTAAATTACTGAATTTACGTGTCCCGGGAGGCATAGCATGATAGCCTCAAGCGATAGAGATGATTGGAAAGTTTACACAGTTAGAGCTTGGTAAGTTGTTGCATGTAGTTTTCAATAACTTTGTATATTTACAAGTGCTGGAGTCACTTGTATGAGGTATAAGCCACTCTTGGGCTGGATAAACATCTAGATGAGGGGTTTTTCAGGGCTATTGTCTGAGCTTAAAGCTTGTGCCCTTTTGTGAGACTCAGCCCAGTTCAGCCCATGAGTCAGTCATATATTGGCTTGTCTAGTACCAAGTTAATCTGGTGAAGGCATTACTCATCTCTAATTTTGAAAGCGAACCCAACACAAAGTTTGGAACAAGATTAGGTCACAAACACTTTTATAATGGTGATTCGAGACTTGATATCTTGTTTGTGGTTCATGCACGGTTGGAATCTCATTAATAAATATTAACGAAGGTCATTACTTTAATCTTAGTGCTTGAATAATTTAGTAAAAGGCCTAGGTCAGTATCTAAATATGTGGTGAATAAGAAACCGAATCTGATTGATTAGCTTTACAAGAATTGTTTATATAAACCCATTGTCTAGGCACACTTTGTTGGATGAGGAAGAAAACGTCGAAGCAAAACAGAAACTGCGTCACCATCGTTGTCTCCATCTATTTTTCTGGCAATTGTCGTAACCACGAATGCAAGCATCACCTTGAATATTGTTTCCTTCTCCAGCAATGTTATTCCCTATTACCAGTTTTATAATGCACCAACCAATGTCATCTTAAACGCAGAATCGTATTTAAATAGGGTCCCGTTCAATTCTAGGACCAGGGGAGGCAAATCCCTACACTATCGGATTCTTGGAAACAAAATACAAAATGGGAACGTTGAACGTAATTTGTTTGTGTTTCGGGTTATACAAACGTGTATAAGACTTAAAGTGGCGTGCAAGTGTTAAAATGTGATGCTTCAATGTCACTCCTTTAGTAATAGTCGAACTCACTCCCCTTACTTGGGCATTAGCAATGTATCCTTTTACATTGGAACTAGGCAACTAGCTAGTAAACAAAAGACTGGATAGACAACAAGGAACGAAACAAAACATGCCGAATCCGAGGAGGCTTTACCACCAAACAATATAGTTGGCATCTTCAAGCTTTTGTTAAGAAAGACCACCAACCATTTTTCAATGGGAAAAATCTGACTCACAGCTGATGATGAATACACCAGTTCCATACCAAAGTCATTGTCTTTTACTTTAATCCATTATCTGAGACCCAAATTCAAACTTCCCACCAATACTCATCTTTTGGAGACAAAAGCCATTGTTTTCCACCATTCGTTTTGGTAGCTGCAGAGCCAAGCACTCAGGTGCTCAAAGGGTTTTGGCTCCGAACCTACATTCCACTTCTATGGTTGCCCCACAAAGCTCAGGGCTTCAAAGTGAGGATTTGAGTGGTCCATGGGAATAGTACAAACAAAAAAGGAAGTTTCTGCTGTCACTAGTGGTGTTGCTTACTTTAGATAAGCCTTTGCCAAATTGAAAAGGATCGAAAGCTCCTTTCCTTTCTGTTTTAACTGGTCATCTTCATCACGTAGCAACAAGAATTCGGCATGAATCGTGCCATATTAAGACATATAACAGTATTCTAGCGTCGGTAGTTATCAATGCAGAGTTATCACGTAGCGTCGGGAGTGGAAAACCTCATCAAACCTTAAAGAAGTAGCACATTTCATCACGTTTGTCACCCTGCATGTGGTTGGTTACCGGAAAGAGTCCGATTTTCATTGCGTTTAGTTCTTCATTCTCTCGTCTTTGCGTGAGCACTTTTTTCTCTCATCGTTGAAGCAAATTGTTTAAGGGAGTAGGGTGTGTAGAAATATACGGGCAATTGTCATCACTAGCACCGCTAATCCATTTCGTGTCAAATCATTTTTAAGTGTTTGATCGCCTGAACAGAGGTTAATATGAAGCAGAGTTAGTTTGCAGATGGTGTTATTTGCAGAGCATAGAAGAAGAGGGACAATGACAAATTTCAATTTTCTGGTGAGCTTGTCACCATTCTGAAATCTGAATCATGCTGAGATTAATATCATAAGACATACAAAAAAATGTATACACATACATATATTACAAACCACAACACTAAAAACTCCCACCCCTTTTCTATTCTTTCCCTTCCTGAACTTCCAGTTCAGTTCTATAAGTAAATCAATGGGGAAGGCTTAAGAAAATCATCTCCTTTGTCCCTAAATAGAGGTTCTCCTCTTCATTTGATGAGCAAGAACTCTGAACTTTGAAGCAGAAGTTGTGTATACAATAAAAGATGAAAACCACCACAATCTGCTTATATATCGTCACACATCAACTACAGCAGGTTGAGACCTTGAAGTAGAGCCCCTACGCATTCTTGATTCTTCGATCTTTGCAGAAACCTCGGCTATAACAAGCCTAGTTAGAAGCAACCCTGCAATTAGAGCTGCTCCCATCAGCATTGTGAAAACTGCACTCCAGCTCTCAGCAGAAATATAGCCAGTTACCAATGGACCAATTGCAGCCCCTACGGAGCCAGTTCCATCGATAATAGCAGTTACAGTTGCCAATGCCCTCGAGTTTCCACGCAACGAGCTATGTGTTCCCAGGTCTGCTGAGACGGCCGTTGTTATTAGGGCATATGGCCCGTTAACAAACATGCCGGTGATGAACATAAGGATAATGTTTACAGTCAAGGATATGCTTCCATAGCTCCGGTATAAAAAGAGAGCAGGGATAGCACAATACATGAAACTAGCAGCTGTTATTGCTCTAGCATCTAACCGGTCAGAAATATGTCCGGCAAGGATTCCTCCAAGCACACCTCCTACATCAAACAATGTCGATAAGGTACCAGACGCCGCATCTGATAAGTACTGCCCATCAATAGCTGCAATATGTGTGAAAATTCAATGTTAGTCAACAACAAAGTTTGATGAATCAAATCACAGATCCAAAACAACATATGGAGGTTGAAATTACCTGTATGGCTAATGTAGAAAGGAAGCCAATAGAGAAATGTATAAGCCACCAATTTGGAAAAGAACAGGCAAAGAGCAAAAGGAGCAACACCAGGAATTTTCCAAGCTTCAATGAACCCCACAGGTTGATCCTTCACCTCTGCCCTTGATGTCAACAATGGTTCAGTCTCTTCCGCCCCGCTTTTCTTTGGAGAGTCTAATTCATCCTCTTCGCTAACTCCCACAGACTCAGGACTAACCGGTAAGAACAGAAAAACCACCACACCAATTGTAGCAATCATCAAACCAGGCACTACAAAAGACCAACCCCATCCATATTGCAATAAAGCAGAAGCAACCAAAGACCCAGTAATGTTCCCAACAGAAGTGTGAGCATTCCATATCCCCATTATCAACCCTCTCTTCTTCTTCCCAAACCAATTACCAACCACTGCAACCACCGAAGGCCACCCCGTCGATTGGAACAAACCAGCAACCATTTGAACCCCAAGGTAGTAATAGAAGCTGTGAATGTTTCCCCAATACCCAATTCCAAACAGCGAAGTAAACACACCCGTTCCCACCATTCCTATAGTCAAAAAAATCCTCAAATTTAATCTATCACCCAAATGACCAGAAAAGTACATTCCTATAGCATAAACAGCTAGAAAAGCTACATCAATTTCACCAAGCAAGGCTGTTCCATCTGATCCATCAAATGGTGCCCATCCATCTCCAAGAATCCACGAAAATCGTCTCCTTCTTTCCCCTGGTTGACCCAAGTAACTCATCCTCCATGACAAGAACCTCAACCCCACCTCATCGGATGCAGGATCAAGAGTACTCTTGACCACACTAGTGGTTTTCCGGGCAGCATGGTAGCTTGCATAGGCTAGAAAAGTAACAATCAAAACAATAACTTGGTGGGTTTTGTATGAAATCTTCGATCTTTTTATGTACTCTATGTATCGAATCCCCAAGGGCTTGGTGTAATTTGTCTCAGCAGCTCCCTCTTCCATTGGTCCCATGTATTGATTTCTACTTTCAAGCTGCAAATAGCACCATAAAGATTAGAGTGCAATTCAAATTAACATGATTTACCAGATTGCACCAGAAATGTAAAGAACATTTTAAGACATCCAAGAAGCCAAACTAAAAGGCAATCAGCAACTCAGACTTTCCAAAATTTTAGAGACCGAAAAAAGAACCGATCTTTTTCGACAATCAGAACTAGTACTCTGATTCATCTAACCAAAATCAAATTTGGAACAAAAACCATTAATTTTCAGGTCAGATATCTTTCCTGGGAAGAAAAACAAAGCCCACAAAGGTAAAAAGAGAGAACATACAGAGAAAAACAGAACAGTCAAAAAGAAAAGTCTGAAAATCAGTTTTCCAGAATAATTAGATACATGAACAGTTACCCTTCATGCTTTGACAGAAACGCAGACGTTAAAAGTAGAGATAATCGAAAGAAAGAAACGATGAAAAAGATGGGACTATCCAGAGAACCAGAAACGGTCAAAAGTTTGAAACATTCAGGTGATGATTACAAAGATACATAAAGCTAAGAAACATACCTATTGGGTAAGCTTGAGTGTGAGTGAGCTTGAGTGAAAATGGGTTGCTGATATTATATTTGGTTGATGTTTCTCTTACTCCCTAAATTCTCTGGTTTGGTTGGAATGGAAACTGGAGAGCAGGTCGCTGAGAGGAGAGAGAACTACTTTGTTCAAAGCTCTAATAAAAGGCGCAAAACTAGGAGGAAGCAACGTTAGCATTCTTATTCCCGTCGGTAATAATATTTTTATGGCCGGAAATTCCAAAATTGCCCAATATTTCCTTTCTGGTGCCTTCTCGGTGAATCGTCCTGGAAAACTGAGATGACGGAACTGCCCTCTGCTTGGTGTTGCATTAATCAATAATGGATAGGTTTCTTTAATATTTGTTTTGTGCTCTATTGTTATTTAGAATAAATACTTGGGACTGCTAAGTGAAATTAAGATGATGGTACTTCAAAAAAAAAAATTAAGATGATGGTTTAGTACCAGGGTTCTCTATTGAGAACAACTTTTCCCCAAACTGATGTAGCCTATTATGAGTTAATAAAGTTATATTTCAGAAGGGAAAAAAAAAAACGTTCTCATTTAGAGCTCTGCAGAGAATTTGAGTTACATTCAGGAATGTTTCTTTAGCTTAATAATCTCAATTTTAAAAATAATCACAACTTCATTATAAATTGACCTTAAATAAATACTTTTAAGTTATTAAAGTGCCGTAACAAAAGAAAATTAGAAAAAATCCTCGCCAATTTCTTGTAAGTTAGATCATGAACTCTGGATTGTTAAGTTAAAGACAACAATATGATACCATAAAGTAGAATTATATTGATCAAACTGCGTAGTTAAGCTACAAACAACAATATAACATTAAAAAGTAGCAAGATAATAATTATTGTATATCTTCATTTCTCTTCACATAATTAAATAACACATTTATAACTAGAGAATGTAAATACAAGTCTAAAATAATTGTGAAATGTATCACTTTCTAATTTATTTTTTCTTCACCCACTTTATATTTTATACAATATTCTCATGGCTCCCATGTGCTCAATGAGTGACAATTTCTCTAGTCCACTCGCTGAAGCCAATAATCATGAGTTGAGTACAAGGCATGCTCACTAGCTTGACAATGGTGCAATCCTTACCGTCTCACTTTTGATGTATCTCCAATAATGTTTCGCATAATTAATTGGTTGAAAGCTATTGGTTAGAAATTAAATGACACAATAGTATATGGCATATGATTAGTCATAACAATGGAAACTTGGGAACTAGAACACACCGACTAATGGGTCCAATTGACGAGGCCAGATCTCCAGGGTAGCAATGCACGTCTCTCTACTCAAAAGCATCTCGAGTGATCTAAAAAAAAAAAAAAACTTCCACGTAGTTACATTATAAAAAAATCACTTCTCCAACAAGTTAGTTCTGATAATATATTAAGTACGCGGTTTTTTAAAGTTTAAATTGCAATAGTGAAATCTTCAAAATTAAAAAACAAAAGTTTTTTTTTTTTCAACTAGGATTCAAAAACAAATGTTGCTTATGTAATTTACAACATCACATTTAATTCACGAGGTTTATAAATTTCTTTTTTCTCATGTTAGATAGAAAGTTGGCAATATCAGCTCTTCGTTGACAACCATCATGCGGGGCTTCTCTTCTCCCCGTGAAGTGTGAATTGATAGCTAGGTTAAATAGTGGTCACTATGGTTTCACATGAATCAGGTGGCACTGCGATGGACCATGTATATAGACTTTTGATCTTATGGTGGGGGTTTACTTTTATTAATTAATTTGGAATATATCTTTTATAAAGCGATGTCCGATTCCAACTGCTTTTTATAGCCCCAGGGTAAAATGTTGTGTTACTGCGCACGAGATGCCTGGTTAAAAGGGCAATCAGGTCAAATCAATCAATGTTACCAGCCTCATTAGTGTGGGCAAAAACGTAATTCCGCACACCACGGGAGGCAACTAGACATTCAAGTATTCAACTCTGTCGCCGGGGTAAGTACAAATCGGGCGGATCACGAACGAATATTCGCATATCAGAAACGGAATTATGCCGAGCTAGTTTCGTATATCCTCCCTGAAATTTCGGGGCCCACCAGGGGCCTTTTTGGGCTTACCGTTTCAATGACGTGGCATAATGGCAGTCTCTTGGCGCCATCTGGCGCGGGATTCTTGGCTCTCTTTGGACCTCCAGTCGACGTCTCGTTTGGGCCAGTAATGGTCGCCCACGCCTAGACATGCGGAAGGAGATTGGAAATTTCCGCTCTTGGATCTGAGTTACTTATTTTGGGCCCTTTTGCTTAATAGTTGCATTTGGACTATCGCATTGATTGATTCTTAGGCCTCAAGCTATTCTCCCCATTCATTCATTTATTTATGGATATATAGTTTTCTTTGCATTATCTTCTTGTTTATATATGAGAAGGTGAGAAGGTCTTCAGGCGATCAGATCAGTCGATTTATCTGACTGACTAAATAAAGTACACCGCACGTAGTTGTTTGAAGGTATAATCTGTCTAAAACGTTGACATTGAAAAATTTAATCAACCGATGATTTGAATGTTTCTTTAGCTATTTTTGTTCACAAATTCTGTTGTCCTCGCAAAAGAAAACAAAAAATGTAGCAAGCACCATTTATCGACTCTCCAATGTGCCCACTTGATGTCTCAATTTTTGTATGGGCATTGATAACTCCAACCCAATACCTCTTTCCCGTAAATATTTTTCTCTCCATCTCTTCAGTCTACTTAATTTGACCTAATTTTGGTCCTTTTCTCTCCTCTACCAAAAGAGAGTCAAGCTTTAGGGCCACAGCCCAAGGGTCAAGGCCCACGAATATTTGTTGCAATTGTAAGAGCGGCCGTCTAGGGTTCTAGTCTAGTTTGGGTTTTCAATTGTTGAGCTCGCAATTGAATTTTCAGATCCAAAAAACAGAAAAGCGCAAGAGCTTGCAATTAACTTTCTCACGGTGAAAGAGTAAAGCACGTGGATTAATTTCCCAAAAAGTTACCATCTTTCATTCATTCCTCGAATTGAAATTTGTGGAAATGAAATGAAAACCTTACACTAGCTCAGTCAACACTCATCACTATCACAAAAAACTCAACAATTATTCACACGGCCCAAAACGACGTAGCACAATCCCTACACTACTCCACCCTCACGTGAAACACGTCGCTCCTCTCCTCCTCCTTAATCTTCGGCACAACCACCCTCAGCACGCCGTTCTTCATCTCCGCCTTGACGCCGTCCGTCTTGAACATCTTCTCCGGCAGCTGAATTCCGGTGGAGTACCTCCTCGGCTCTTCTTCACCGTCCACGTGTCCGCCTTCGCCTCTGATCACCAGAGTGTTCTTCTCCACCCAAACCTTCACGTCCTCTTTCCCCAGCCCCGGCATTTCGAACCGGAGATGCAGACCGTCCTCCGTCTCACGCGCGTCCCAACCGCGGCGCGTGGCCGAGAGGAAGGGGTTCTCCGAGATCTGGTCCACCAGATTCAGAACCTGGCTCAGGTTCCGGTCCACCGAGAACGGAGGAGGAGCAAACACATCTGTAACGATAAAGCAAACTCGATCAGAAACGTAATTGCCGAAAATTTAAACGAATAAACAACGGAATTGAGAAAGTTAAGTAGACGATTACCCGAGATGAAGTTGTCACGGCGGCGAGGGAGAGAGCAATCGTGGCGGCGGTAGGAGTCCAGGTCGGTTTCGTCGCTTTCATCGGAGTCGTAGTGGCGGGCGGCGTTGGTGTTGAAGAGTTTGGCGTCGCGGATTGGGCGGAATGCGGAGGAGGAGAGCGGTTTGGGGAGGAGATTGGAGAAGAGGAATCGGCGGAGGGCTAGGGAGGAAGCCATTGAAGCTGAGAAGCGAGCTTGGAGAGCACGCAATGAAATTAGAAGTGAGAATAGTGAGAGAGGATTCTTTGGATGTGGACCGGAGTTTTTGGAGGTTTTTGTAGGACTGGGCACGGGCCGGGACGGGCCAGTTTTGAGGTATACCCGATCCCGGGCCCGAAATTATCTTTCGGTACGGGCCGGGCCGGTAAGGCACTTTTTGGATTTGATACCGACTGTACCGAACCCGACCGGTTTCGGGCCGGGCTCGGGCCCAAATCGGGACTGAACAACAACCCGAAAAAAAAAAAAAAAAACAAATGCTTTCAAAGTTTGCAAACTGGGCAATTTTTTTAGTTTGCAAACTGGTAGCTTTCAGCCTTTGAGGTCTTCAACTCTGCACATTTGCAAATGAACAATTCCAATTTCCATCATTCCAGCCCTATGAATCAATGAATGTATGAAATATGATTCAAATGAACAATCTCATCATTCCATGATTCCCAATTTTCCATCATTCCATCATAAATCAAGGGTAATCCAATAATCCATCAAGGCTGATCTGAAGCAACAAAAGTAGAAAACAACAACAGTACAACTTACGACACTAACAAAGTAACAAGCACACAACTGCAAAACAAGTTACAAGTCTGCATAAGTGCATAACAATTAACAAGACAACAATTACTCAAGTAGACAATCTTAACTTCACATTCAGTTCACATTTCACAATTCACACATCAACTAAACTGCTTAAAAGTTTAAAATTACTAGACTGCATTACAAGAAATCAAGAATACAAGCTGCTACAATGTTCACACTTCATCCATTATAGTTCATTATTCAATAGAATCAATACATAAACTCATAAAGTTGGGACAACATTAAAAATTGAAGACAACTAAACTGAAACAGTTTAGATAACAATTACATTACCAGCTGCAACAGACTTTCCCTTCCCTTTAGCTCTTGGAACTGGAGCAGGACACACATTTTTGCTAGATGCAGTGCTTTCATGCTCTGCAAAAATAAAAATTACTCATCAACTCTCAATGATACAAGTCAAAGCACTGAAAATGAAAAGACTCTAAAACTGAAAACAAGACAGAAAGTTATACCATGCTCAACAGCTTCATAAAACTCTATGTTTTCAATGGTGCAATCATCTTGGATCTCTGCGATTTCATCACCTAACATCCAACTTTGCATGCAAATGAGTCCCTCCACAGTTTTTGGAGTTAATGAGCTCCTAAATGTGTCAATAACCCTGCCTCCTGTTGAAAAACATGACTCTGATGCCACTGTTGAGGTTTGAATGGCAAGAACATCCCTTGCTATTGCTGCTAACACAGGAAACTTTGGGCCATTGACCTTCCACCAACACAAGATGTCAAAGCAGTCTTCATCATCAGTGAATTCCAATGGACCATTCAAGTATTGATCTACTTCATGAGCCACCACAGCCTCTGCACTTGATTGTACAACCTTCCTCCAATCATTAAGGAGCTGACCCCTAACACCTCCTCTACTATTGTTGCTTCTGCTTGTAAGAGTACTACATGAAGAGCTTGGAGAGCCTTGCCTCACCATGTGTCTGCCTCCATCTACATGAATTACATACTAAGAAAAAAAAGGCAGCTTATTAATATCCAATTAAAACCAACTAAAAGACTGAAAATTATAGAACAAACAAGTTAAATACCTGATCATAGAGAGCCATAAGAAGGTTTCTAATCTCCAATGTTCTTCTTTGCACCTCATCATCACCTAAACCCTCAGAAGTGAAGATGTGAGTCACATTCTTCAACTTGAACCTTGCATCCAATACTAGGCCAATGATCACCATGTGGTTAATTTCATGAAATGATCCATAATACTTTAACCATCTAGATCTCATATTTCCTGCCATGTCCATCAACACTTGCTTAGTTTCTGTTCCAGTTGCAAACCCAGGTAGAACAAACATGCTTTCTATATTTTTTTCCATGGTAATCACATCATGGAAAGTTGTGTGCACAGTAGGGTGCAATGAAGCACTAACCCTCAATGTGACATCATAGAACACCCTCAAGAAATCCACAAACACTTCTGCCTTATCCCAATCTTCATCTTCTGGTGGTCCAACTCTATTCCTCTTATTCCTGCTTGGTACTACATTCCCATCATCATCATATTCTTCCTCTGGTTCTTTAAAGTAAGCTGCAAAGCTGCTATCATCATCATCATATTCTTCCTCTATAAGCTTTCCTATAGTAGGCCCTTGGTGATTTTGAATCACACAGAAACTAATGACCCTCTTATGCATTTTCTAATCAATGTCAATGAAATGGGCAGTAAGCACCATATAATTGACATTTTGAACACTTGTCCAAGTGTCAGTGGTGAGGCTCAACCTATACTGCTTCAAAATCTTCTTCAATTCCTTCTTTGAACTGTCATACTTACCTAGAAAGGTTCTGCATAGTTTCCTTCTAGAGGGAACATCAAATAGAGGACAGACTTTGTCGCAAAATCTGTTAAACCCTTTCTTTTCCACAAAACTAAAAGGCAGTTCATCAATCACAATCATCTCTACACAAGCTTCTAGATAATCATCCTGGTTATAAGCTACTGTGGTCAATCTATTTCCCTTTGATTTATCACCAGCAAGATTTTTCTGAGATTTATCCACATTAGGTGGATAATATCTACAATTTTGGTTGATATGCCTAATCATACCAGAAGTACCATTCTTAGAACTATCCACAGCAAAATCACCTACCTTTCCCCTAGGGCAATATTTGCAATAAGCTCGTTTATGAACAATCTCAATATCATTTCCCTCAGCATCTTTTTGAACCTCAATCTTATCATATTCAATAAAATGCTCCCAAACAAAACTACGTTTGATACCAGATGCAGTAGAAGGACACTCACTTACAGATGGAGGAGCTTCAGGTTGACTTGCACCTTCTTCAGCTTGAGCTTGAGCTTCAATCTGCTGAAATAATTGTTGTTGTGCTTCACCAGCTCGAGGATAAGATGGTGATGTTCCTGTGGAAGAATCCTCAAGACCAGAAGCTGTTGGTCGAGGTCGAGCCACTATCTTCTTCCCTCTAGCCATACTGTTCTTCAACTGTGATGTTGAATTGCAGAATTTGTGATGAACTGATGACTGGTGAATCAACCATGAGATGAGGATTGTGATGAGATTGTGATGAATTGGTGATGGTTGTGATGAATTGCTGAAAGAGTGAGACTGTGAGAGTGTGAGAGCTGGGGATCGAACTGGGGATTAGGTTTCAGAATTGGGGATCGAACTCATCGAAGTGGGGATCGAACTGGGGATTAGGTTTCAGAATTGGGGATCGAACTCATCGAATTGGGGATCGAACTCATCAAACTGGGGATTAGGTTTCAGAATTGGGGATCGAACTCATCGAAGTGGATAAAGTGATCGTGGAGACGTAGACTGGTTCGTGGCGAACTGGCGATAGCCAGAAACCCAACCGAGTTGACCGTTATGATGCATTCAGTGTGCTCATGTCTATACTAGAAGTATAGACTCGAAAATGGACCAATCAGATATTAAATAAATAGAATTAATCAAAATAAATATAATATTTATATAATTCGGTACGGGTCGGGCCCAATTCGGGTTTGAGTTTTGGGTACCGAAGCCCGTCCCGTTTTTACTGTTTCGGTTCGGGACGGTACCAAACCGAGAAATTCAAAAATGAGGCCCGTACCGTCATGCATTTTTCGGTTCGGGATCGGGCCGGGTTCGGTAACTCGGTTTACTATGCCCAGCCCTAGGTTTTTGTAGTTGTGAAAAAGAGTATGGAAGGGTCAGGAAGGGAAGAGAAGGTTCTGGAAGAACGTTGGGCTTGGGCTGGACTGAAGGCTGATGCTCAATGTGGATTAGTAAAATAAAATGCACCATCAGTCCCTCAATTCTTATGCACCGGCCAGTTTGATACTCAGACTCACAACACTATTAATGTGATACCCAAACTCAAAATTTCGTATCAGCATGATACTTCCGTTAATGTTCCGTTAAAAATGATCACGTGTCATACATGTGACTAAAATTTTGAGGGCAAAATCATACTTTAAGCATTTAAAAAAAAAGAAATAAATTATTGGCTTTTTCAACTTGGACCTGACAAAAAAAAGAAAAATATCCAAACGAAAAATCCTAAGCTAGGAACCCAGATTAATTCAATGAGTTCATTAATCCTCTCACTCTGAACTTAATTTCGCAGCCAAGGCCAAATAAAAATCCATCAAGCCGGGGAAATCAACAATAAGTTCTGGAAATAAGCTTACTGGATAGTGCCTCAAAATAGGAAACTGATTTCTCGGTGTTCTTCCTCGCCTCTTTCTCTGCAATGTTGAGGTATCTCAATTCATGACTTCATACAGGTTGTGGTTCTTGTTAGATACAATCACAAGAAGCCAATCCCTCACGTACATTGTGCTTCTAGATTATTGGAACTACTAGAAATATTCATCCTTTACAATTAGAAGGTGAAGGTTTTAATACTCTCAACCTTCTCTATTCTCATGGCCAATTCCTCAGCACAATCATAAGCCCAGAATCCAAAAATATACAGATTCACATCAACATCAATTGTCTTGTCTTTTTGAAATTTTCTTTCCATCTTACGTAGAAACCTTGAGCTTTTAATTGGATTTTGGAAGAAGTTGTTGATGAGTGGGTGGATGAAGATATCCTTGACTCTGGGCATCAATGTTAGTTTGTTCTTGTTGAATTTGCTGACGATATCCTCGAACAATATTGCCCGCTTCTTGATGAAGCAGTGGATCCAGAAATCCTTGAGCAAAGTTGCATGTTCTTGATCATATCCTTGACTTGCATTGTTAATCTGTTCTTCAAGATTCTGTAAAATCACAGGAGATCAATAACAATTGCTCCAAGTTGATGACGCAGATGACATACCACCCATCGGTAGTTCTTTCCTGGCAACATAGGTACAATTTTTGGACTCTACCCTTATACATCGTCCATCTGGTTCTCCAAGAGACAGGAGAAATTAGAAAAACGATCTGCAAATACAAAGCCACAGAGGAGAGGCAAAATGGATCTGGATTCTTTCTCCTCGATTCGCAGGTCTCTAACTACCACTGCGGTGGCAACACTTTTTGTAAAACTTGAAAAGAAGCAAAACCCAGATGAGATTAGAGCTGCTCAGATCTGATTTTGAGTGGTTAAAGATCGAAATGCATGAACAATGGACAAAAAGATCAGAGCTTTGAAGATATTTTCATTCAGTGCTTTAGAAACACAATGGCCCATGGCATTAAAACTGAAATGTGCAAAACCCAGACGGTGATTTGAGCTGTTGAGGACCTCATAATTGAAAATGGCACCGGGGTTCTATTTTTCTGGTTTGTGTTTTTTCCTTTCTTTGTTACAAGTTGCCAACCAAGAAAAAAAAAAGAGTTAATTAGATCTAAGTCCAAAATTCACACCCCTTATTAGATATAGTCCGGTTGATTTTTTTTGTTAATCGCGGTCCTATGACTCAACTGTCACATTGGATTTCTTTCCATTTATATTTTGCTGACTCAACACTACCAATTTTCATTTTCGTGCATTCCGAATATACCCTTATTAAATATCTTAAAAGCTGAAAATACTAATTTTAAAGGCATTTATTGTATTCTTGATTAATTGCAATGTAATCAATATTTTGAAATTTATGGAAAAACGTAACATTAGCAATATTTTATTGTCCAATTGATTTCTTGTTTGAAATTGATAACTAAAGTATATTACCTTTAGTCCAAAATCGTAAACTTTATAATTGTTCCATAATTAGTGATCTGCAATTATGATATTATCTAATCACAACCATTGACTAAAACACATTCATGATTCATGATGACGATATCCACTATTAAGATGTTAGAAGATTGCTGGATTGCAGAATGGATTACTGTGAAGAAGAAAGGGAAGACATGGAGTTGCCGCTATTTGACTTCACCACTATTGCTGATGCCACTGATAACTTTTCAAGCAATAACAAACTGGGACAAGGTGGTTTTGGACCTGTGTACAAGGTAATGCAATTGTATGCAAATTGAAATGAGCTACCCTTATGATAAATTTCATGACTTTTATGAACAACGATCAATAGGGTACATTGATAGGAGGGAAAGAAATAGCTGTAAAGAGGCGATCCAAGGAATCTGGTCAAGGAATGAGGGAGTTCAAAAATGAAGTTATACTGATAGCCAAACTTTAGCACCGTAATCTTGTAAAGCTTCTGGGCTGTTGCATTCAAAATGATGAAAAATTGTTAATATATGAATACACGTCCAACAGGATCGAGCTTGGACTTCTTTATTTTTGGTATGATCCTTTTCAAGCTCAACTACATGGATTTACAGTCATATCATCCTCCATTGGTTTTACTAAATCCACTAGGATTTATTCATAGTGCCTTATATTTGTCATAGAATTTGATTAGACATTTTTATTTCACATTTATATGCCTTATTTATAAGTAAGATTTCACATTTATCTCTATATCTAAGGTTCTCTCATTATCTCACATTTTCTCTTTCATACATTTTATCTTGTAATTAGGTATAAGTTCTATATATACATATTTGTACCTTTTGATTAGATTGAGAATATATTCTATGTTTTGTTTTCCTGCTTCGTATGCCTAGGTAGATTAAATCTCTACGATACAACTTCAAATACCTACTATATAGATACAAATGAAGCAATAATGTTTGAATTTTTGTTCTAATGTTTTTCATCCTATAATGTAGGTATATACGTATTAGACCTACATCTTAGGTATATTGAGTTATATGAATGCATTCAGTCTTCTTTGTCTGAAAATTATTATTGATGAATTGTAAATTTTGGAATTTGAATTTAAAATTTAAAATTGAGCTAAAATTGTGATCTAATTAGTGAATTTGAAATTATTTACCTTATTTGGTTCCAAGGGCAAAATGGACTATTAAAAAAAGCAAATGGACCGCAATTAACAAGAAAATATGTGCGGACTAGATCTAATTTTTATATAACAAAAAGGACTTGAATCGAATTTTTATATAACAAAAAGGAATTGAATCGAATTAACTCAAAAAAAAAAAAAAGGAAGAAGAAGAAGAAGAAGATGAGAGAGGAAATTATAAAAAAAAAAATTAAATAATTAAAATGTGGGTAAAAATTGAGGGTTATTTTGGTCATTTGGCATCTCTGTTTTCTTCACGTGCTTGCCACGTCAGCTCTTTAACAGAACCGTTACGGAAATTTAACGGAAGTATGTCGTTGATAGTAATATAAGACTTTAGGTATCACATTGATACATTTGTGAGTCTGGGTATCAAACTGGTTGGTGCACAAGAGTTGAGGGACTGTTGGTGTATTTTTATCTTTGAATTGTATACATATCATATCATCCGAGTGTAGCTCAAACAAAATTCTATGGTTAAGAGTTTCCAGGTTTGACTCCTGGCACCGGAACTATTTTTCTTTTCAAACAACCTTTATTTATTTATAGTTATCTAAATGACAATAGTTGTCAATTATGTAATTTTGATAATGATACTGCAGACCACCTATTTGGTGACTTCCCCTTCATAAGAGAAGTATGGAGACTGGTCAATCTGAGTAGTCAGATAAACAGGAGCAATGACTATAAATATTTTTAAGTCCCTTTTTATCAAGAAGAACTATGATAAGAATCTCTTTATGAGAATGCTAACCATCTGCTGGCAAATCTGGAAAGCCAGGAATGACTATTCTTTCAGGAATATCAGAAGACAGCCAGCTTCTGTCATTATTGCTGCTGCAGTAACCCTAAAGAATTATGAGAATCACAACCTCCCAAATGCTGGAGGAGTTTCACAAAAACCCCAAGGTGCCATAAGATGGCGTCCTCCTCCAAACTAGTATGTAAAGATAAATTTTGATGGGTCTGTTTCAAGTTCGTCAGAGGCTTGCGGATTCATCCCAAGAGATCATGAAGGCAAGCCAATTGTTGATGTCTCTAAAAATGGCGGAAGAGCTTCAGTGCCTATGGTCGAGGCTCTTGCTCTACGAGATGGCTTACAGCACACAACAAGGAAAGGAGTGAGGAAACTACAAGTTGAGGGAGATTCAAAACTAGTCATTGATGCAATCACAAAAAAGTTTAGCCCCCCTTGGAGAATACAGCAAATCATTGAGGACATTCACAACATTGCCTCGAAGTTTGAGGACATAACCTTCAAGCATATATTTAGGGAACCAAATTTTACGGCAGTTGCTTGTGCTCATCTTGGCTTAAACTGTAATAGAGAAAAGAGTTGGGAACCTTGGCTCCCATCTAGGATTGCTAGGGCTGTTCATTTTGATAATCTCGGGCATGGTTGTCTGAGAGGAGACTATTTCTAAGTTCCTTGTATTTTCTTATAAAAAAAAAACCTTTATTTTTATTTTTTAATGTCAACATTAAGCATAATCATTGAAGATTGCAATTTGTTTCATGAATTACGAAGAAATTTACATCAATGTACCGATTAGAAGAGAGAAGTGTCCTAAGAGATTGTACTAGTTGTGGGTTTTGAAAGCCTGTGTTGATTGATAATGAGAGCCTTAATTATATGAAATTATTAGTTTTGTTTTTCTTTGCTTTGCTTGCTTTGATGAATTATAATTTTTAACTTTTTTTTTGTTCTCTGATGTATTAAGTCCTTTATCAATTACAATTTAAAGGAGAAGAGATATAGAATTATGATTGGAGGGGTATTATGGCTCGACTCTCCCCAGACCCTAGGCTCTGGACCTCTGTGTTCCATCAATGGTGGCAGTCACCGGTCTCCCTCCTAAGCCACCTGATGATGGCCCTCCAAAGCCGATCTTGTATGGCGACCACCAAATCTAGCCCTCAGATTTGCATCCCCATGTTTGCTTTGCGCCAAAGTGAAATGGGTGATGTAAATGAGATTGATCGATGGTCTACTCTGTTGAAACCCAAGGATAGATGGGTGCAAAATTAGGATTTTTGGATTCGTCCATGTAAGGCGCGGCTCAAACCAAACCAAGGCCCAGTTTGGGATTGATTTTGGAGGTGCTTTTGAACCTGCTTCTGCTTTTGGGCTAATGCTATGGTGTTTGGTAAAGTGTGTAGAAGCGGCTTTTGGTCCGAATTGATTCTCCTCAAAGCTGAAATTGAGAAGCAGCCTACTACCAGCTTTGGAAAACTGCTTCACGGAAACACGGAGTGAACAGGATTCATTTAATGAAATTTTACTCTCTTTTCCAATTATGTCCTCATCTTTTAACCTCGACCCAGATAGGGTTTTATTATTCTCAGCTTCTCTCTTCCAGTCTTCCCAGCCTCCTCTAGCGTCAACACCTTCTTCCCATCGATCGATCTCTCCTATGTCTTCAAAACCCGATTCCGTTGCTCCTCCGCCACACGCCCCAAACCCAAAGCATTCCCGGACCTTCTTCAACCTCCTTTCGTACTTGGTAAGCTCCTCATCAGAACCACTCTCCACATCCGGCCTCCTTCTTTTTCCTCCTCCTAGCATATATTATCCCATTCGAAGTTCCTTCTTTTTCCTGGATCTGTTCTAGTCATACAATCCGGCGAAAACCCCACTGACATGAGCGGCGGAGGGAACCGAGTAACCATCAATTTCGCCTAATCACATCTTCGCAAGCCTACGAAGAACCACTGTATCAAACCCAGCAGCAAATTGAGTCGCAAGTTCTTACTTTTCTCTATATGCGTCCCCTGCAGAACAAGTAGTAACAGATCGAAACAAGAGCTGCGGCCCTGTTTCTAGATTTGGTCAATTTGTTGTATTTTGGGTTCTAAATTTCCGCAGGCAGAGACGGGGTAAGTAAGAATCACTCTTTCAATTCAATTCCAGTTCCTCCACATTTTCGTAGTTTGATTTCATTTCTTTGATTATGATGCTACCTGGGATTTTTTTTTTTTGCGCTACTGGTTCGTTTATATGTATATATTTCAACCTTTGTATATTAGTGTCAAACTTAAAGCCCTGCAGAATAACGTGTGTTCTGTGTGACAATGGTTGGGTTGATGACTTGATTCCACAACAAATATGGTTGAGCATCATAGAGTTCATATTGCAAGATTAGTTTGTTTTGGTTGGTTGTTTGAGTTCGTGTTTCTTTTTCTGTGTGTTCTAGCTTTCTCGATTATGGGATGGAGCCAATTGAAATTGGGTTTGTTGGAGCCAATTGAAATTGGGTTTGTACTTTTGTGTTTTAGTGGAGGATTCTTGTGTGTTACTGGAAAGCCATGGCATCATGGAATAGGAAAATGATAAGTTACGATATTGTAATGTTTAATCCATTACGTTTGCCATTTCTTTATTGTTCTGTTTGGTTTTGAAACGATGCTGAAACAAAAAGTGGAAAACCCAGGTTCTAGAGGTTGAAGAAGAACAAGTAAAATACTGGTTTCGTAATTTTGGCATCTTAAGTGGAAAACCCAGGTCCTTCTATGTCCATGCTATCTCCCCAATTTTGGTTTCTACTCATCTGGGATACAATCGTCCTCTGATATTCTAAATTGGGTTCATTCATTCATTCATTTTTTTCAGTTGTATAACACGTGCAAGGCATTTGATTCATGAGAGTTGCGATATTGCAATGTTTAATCCATTGTTTGCCATTTCTTTATTGTTCTGTTTGGTCTTGAAATGATGTATAGCTGAAACAAAAAGTTAGTAGTGAGCTGTTCAAATCACTATATTGCTAACTGTCATGGCCATAACGAATTGCAGGTTGAACTATGCTCATCATCGAAACTTGGTATCTCTCATTGGTTACTGCGATGAAGGTGACACTATGGCACTTGTTTTTGAGTATGTAGCCAATGGAAATTTGCAGCAACATTTATCAGGTGATAATTAATGATCATTAAGATGAGTTGGTTAATTAGATTGATGTTCTATGTGCGTATCTAGTGTACTTCATTAATCCAGGATCATCTTAAGAAAAATAGTTGAATTCTATAACCTGTAACTAGTGCATCACCATATCTAACTAATCTTTGGAGCAGATCTAACATTGGACTTTTTGACTTGGAAGGATTGCGGTGGATGCAGCACGAGGTTAAACACTGAATTGCAATTAAATTTTAATAAAAGCATCAACGTAAGAACTAATTAAGTCGATCATCATCAGTTACCATAGTTGAAATGTCATTTTGCAGGGTTGGATTATCTACATAATGGTTGCAAGCCACCTATAGTCCATAGAGGTCTGAAGGCTTCCAATATCTTGTTAAATGAAAAGTTGCAAGCCAAGATAGCTGATTTGGTCTTTCTAAAGTTCTTGCAACTGAAAGCGCCACTCATATATCAACTGATGCCAAAGGAACATCCATAGATTTTCTGATTTTATTTTTGTAAACTAGGATCATTCTTATTTGTATTATTCTTTCGCAGGTGCCATACTAAGCTTTAATATACCACTTCAATTTAATCAGATGTCGTCACTGAGAGGATAAGTTCGTGGATATGTATATTTGTACTTTGTTGTAGAATAAGAGAATTTGAGAGACGAAGCTTATAGTCAAACATCTCTTTTGTGCATTGTTCTGTAGTTTTGCTATTATACTTCTAGTTCATGCACAATTTGATCAATCAGGTATTTTTTGATTGATTATCTAAAACTTGAAATATTGAACTTGATGATTAATGTTAGCCAACTTGATGATGGCGTATCCTTGAAATGGAGTATGGAAAAAGAAATGAAGTATTTTACGTGATATGCCACATTTTCCTTATGAAAAACAAGTGAAGATAGCTATTGCTATTATGGCTCTTCATAATTACATAAGAAGATATGCTCAACTAGATATTGATTTTGATGAAAGTGGAAATTACTCAAGTGAAGAGACTAGTGAAGAGATGGGGGATAATGAACATGATGGAGATGGTCCAGGAAGATAAGAAATGGAGGTGTTAAGAAATGCAATTGCACAAAGTCTAATGAATGCATCTATTTAGCATTTAGTTGCAAATTTCAAGTGACTTTAATATATTTTGTGTAATGGTTCTATTGAACTATGGTCGGAAAATTAATCCAAATATTCTAGATGAGATTTTGTGTAATAGTAAAACATAATATGCATATTGAAGGGTTTAAAGTAAATTTTTTATTTGGTCCAACCAAGGGTACAAGAATAATATATGAGATTTTTTTTAATTTGGTATGGTTACATAATCAAAAAACAAAATTAAGTATTTTAGTAGCATATCTTAGCATGTATGACCATTTTGGTAATTATACCCAGCCAAAGCACTTTTGCCTTGCAACTTACCAAACACCTATAAATTGCTTTTGGACCTCACAGCACTTTTAAAAACAGTTTACCAAACACCTCAGCTGCTTCTACTCACAGCAAGTTCGGAAGTGCTTCATCTCACAGCAAGTTCGGAAGTGCTTCCCCTCACAGCACAGCAATCCCAAACTAAGCCCAAATCTTGATGGGAGACCTGATTCTAGAAGCGGCTGTGAGAGGCAGTGCAGATCATGGTGACTTGAGCGCATCTGATGGCTGGCTGAGACAAGCTAGGTCAGAGGCAATGGCTGGGCCATTTGGTTCGGTGCACGCAGGCGAGGCGATGGTACTCAGATATGCAGATGGGGGCCGAGAGGCTGTGGGAAGCTTCATGCTCCATTCAATGATGGTTGCGGAGAGTGGCTCTGAGCGTTGTCATTTTTGTCACGACTCTGTTGCCCAAAGCTGGGCTGCTTGGGTCTGTTATGCAGGTGAAGCAAGAGGCTCAGATTTTGCAGACGCCGGCGATGGGCACCTGCTTTGATCAACAATGGCAAGGGCACGAAGTCTTGCACTCTGTCCTCAAGGAGCGGTGGTGGAAGATACTGGTGTGATGGCTACCGGTGAGGGGATGTAAACTTTTGGTGGGGTGTCCAAATCATTTAGATGGCCCAAATCAAAATGGAGGCCTTTGTTTGGGGTGTCCAAAGCAAGTGGGGCTAATTTTTTGTTTTGGGCCCAACTGTGGCCCAACTTGATGAGCCTGAGTAATTTAGGGTTTCGCATCTGGGACCCCGGTGGATTGTTTCAACTAAATACGCTTCTATTTACCGCCAATGACTCTAAGAATATTCTGGAATAATACTGAAGGAGGATTCAATTTATCCTGAAATAGCAACGCACTGGATGTTCAATGAGTGGACCTATCTCTATGTACTACCGTGGGTACTAGCACACCTTCTTGTTCTGTCCCTAGATGACAGCGAAAGGGTATGTAATGACCACTTTGGCTTGAGGCTAGCACAATTTTCTTATCGCTTGATGGCACTCCAAAATTATTTTCTGGCGGTGTTACACTACGATTGTAATAAACTCTATTGAGTTCCTATTATATGAAGATAATTCCTTTATTCAAAAAAAAAAAAAAAGTCCTTTGTCAGATCCAAATAGCATAGGATCAAGATACTTGATTCTTGAAACCAGAATGTTTTCACTTTTATACTAGTAACATTTGAAATACAATATTTTTTTTACTATAATTCAATGTTTTGGGTTAAAAGATGAAACCTGTTCGATTCTCTTGCTTTAGAGAAGGGACAAGCAGTATCAGGTAAGTCATAGTTATTATTATGTCCCTAACAAATAAACAAATTATGGTTCTTTTCATGGTCTTTTTTCAGCAACATCACTTATTAGTTTTGTTAGTTGTAAATGATTTTTGAAAGACATATTGTTAGCTAGTGTGCTTATTATAGATTTGAAATCAGTACTACGGTCATTTTGTTCCTAGTTATATGGAAAAAAAAAAAGTAGGATAAAAGAATTCCCAAGTTAATGTCTGTCCTTATTCATGAAGTGTTATAATCATTGAGGCTGGAATAAGAGGTATATATGCTAATTCCACTTACCGGGTAAGGAGACATTTGTTAGGTCTATAATTATCTAGTAATTATTCCCCTAATCTTGCATTTTTTTCTTAACCTTTGTGTATAATTATAAATATGGGTTATTATCACAAATGGTACCTGAACTATACCTCAATCTTATCGATGGTACCTGAACTTCAATTTTGATCACAACCAGTACCTGAACTTTTCGATTTCATTTTAAATGGTACCTAGAGCCACCTCCGGTCACTATTCCGACTAAAAACTGCATGGGAGGCAATCATAGTGATGATTTTTGATGATTTCAAGGGTTGCAATCATATATAGTGATGATTTTTTAGTAATAGACTTGCCTTGAACTTGTTTTTTTTTTTTTTTTTTTTTTTTAAGATTTGACTTTTTTGGCCGGAATAGTGACTGAAGGTGGCCTTAGGTACCATTTAAAATGAAATCGAAAAGTTCGGGTACTGGTTGTGATCAAAATTGAAGTTCATGTACCATCGATAAAATAGAAGATAAGTTCAGGTACCATTTGTGATAATAATCCTATAAATATTTATTGTGTTTTCTTTATCATGTTAGAAAATGATGGGGAAGTTTGGAAATGTCTTAAAAAGTCAACTTTAGCACATTTTCCTACTCCGGCTAGGAAAAACCGAGTTAGGCAAGGAGGGAGGAGCGGCAACCTGACCAAATAAACTCCAAATGAGATGAAATTTTACAGAAAAATTTTAGACATCCTGAGAATAATTTCTTATGAAGAGTACAAGAACTGTTTCAGAATAATTTCTGGCCAAGTTAGCCGCCAAGAACATGTGTAGAGGATAAGGAAGAGCTGTTGACTAGGGTTAGAGACTTTTGGTGGGAAGACTTTAAGTGTAGGTTATTTTGAAATTCAAAATTTAAGAGATGACAAGTGGTCCCCCTCTTACATCTTACACATTTGTCTCCCACTTATTGCCTTGTTTCCTTGCACAATGATCCTTATACCCTTACTTTATCTCCACCACCAAAATATCTGTGGGCTTTCTAAGTCATTTTTATATGGAGTCAAAGACTAGATCCATATTTTGTGCTTACACATTTGTCCATCACATCTCACCATTGATTCCTTTTGATCTCCACCCTTGATTAGAATTGCCTTTACCTTTAAATAACCCTTCTTCTCTACCAAAACCATGCATCCTCATTACTCCCCCATTTTGGAGCATCAAAATCTCTATTTTCTCTAGTTTTAGATTAGTTTTTCATACCTTGTACATAGTTATTTGAGTTTTGTGTAAGAGAAAGGTGTGTAGACACTTGGGTTTCACCTAAACCGAAATTTCTACACACTTTGATCAATCACTTATCTTGTTTCTCACACATTCAAGCCTTGTTCTTACTTTGTTCTTGAGATTTTGTGGATTTATATAGTGATTTGAGTTTTAGAAATTGAAATCCCTGTACTTTGAAGCATTTCTCTTCTCATATAGCATCTAGGAGGCAAGGAGACATCTTGTACTTTTAGTTTGACTCCAAAAAGAGTCAAATCCGTGGGTATATCACTTGTTCTCCACTCTTTGCTCTCTTTGATTTGTTTATGATGTTTATGGCTTATAGTTGTGTAAATATGAGTTGTGAGTAGTTGAATTTGGGGCTAGGGCTAAACTTGTGCACAAAACAATGTAAATTCCTATGTTCTTTGATGTTTATGCATGTTTTGAATCTTTTGGCTACTATACATTCATGTACCCTAAGTGTGTTTATAGATTTATCACCTAGAAGCATGCTTTAGGAAATTAAGGAATCGGAAATATGAACTTGATAAACTCTTGATTCCGTGATCATGTATAGCTAAATAGGTGGTGGCTTAGCTTATTCCTACGGGAAGAACTAAGTTGCTTGACTTTCTTACCTAGAAATTAAAGCATGATATTGTGAGTTTAGGTTCCGGAAGAAATTAGGCTCATGGCATCATAGGCCATTTAGGATCCGGAAGATTTGAATGATATAAAGGTTGTGTAATTTAGCTTTGCTTCGGAAGAGATTGTTAAATTGCATGAATAACTTGTTGGTTTCTTGGTAACTTCATCAAAGCACTAAAGAGAAATGTATCAAAGCATGTTGTTACATTAATTTTAGTTTTCATTATGTGCATGAGTAAGCCTAGGTGTGATGTCTGAGTCTCTATTTATCTCTTATATCAAAGTCTCTATTTTTATTTGCTTACTTTATTTTTGTTTACTTTAATTTGCTTGCGTAAATTCTAAAATCAATCAATCTAATTCACCACTTTACCATTGTGAATATCATTCTTGCTGGGTTCTGAGACTATTGATTTGTAAAAAGGTAGATTTGCATGTATTTTATAGGTTTATTTTCGTGGTAATCTAGTTAGGGTAGAGTTACTCAATCCCTTGAGTATGATACTCTCACTTTCCCTTTACTAAAGCTTGACCTCCTATACTTGGGAGTAGGAGACATCATACACCAAATTTACACTTATTTTATACTCAATGATGTCTCCAACAACATTCATTAGTACTGGTAAGAGACCAAGGTTTTGGCAACTTCAGGCTCTTCGATCAAATAGCTTGAAATTCTTATTGTTGTATGAGATTTAGGTTGATTTCATTCCAACCTTTTGCATATCATAGAGAGCATCTGCATTCTCTTTTCAGTGTGATCAATAGTTGCAAAGAGTTTAAGAAATTCAAACCCGGAAACTCAATATCCATTTCCATATGCAAAAACTGATTAGCTAGTTTTATATATCTTGAGTGTCTCCTGTAATAGATATTGATGAATATTAATGTGGCTTTTGTCGGCTAAAAACTACATTGTGCTCCAAGAGACATGAATACTTTTCAAGCAGAGAATTGCTTATGAACTATTAACAGAACTGTGAACATAAAAAAGTTTAAGTGATCTTATTATATCCTAGGCATCTAGCATAGCTCATCACTAAACTTTGGCAACTGAGTTTCTAGGTTCAACTCCTGGCACCCAGATATCTTTTTGTTATATTTGTTGAAGAATGTTGACTTTAGTGTGCCTTGTCAAACTAGGTTTACTTTCTATTGTTGAAATAGGAGAGAAAATTCTAGATTCCTAGTCTACTTACGAATTTCTAAGGTGGTGTTGCCTCTGGAAAGCGTAGGGGACCAAGTCATTTGGCCATCAAACGCAGCTGGAGTTTTAACAATAAAGGATGCTTTCATGTTTCTCTCGCCACCTAGGCCTTCAGTAAATTGGTGCAACTTGATTTGGAATAAGGCTTTGCAGCCCCGCAAAAGCTTGGTGACTTGGAAGGTCTTAAACAAGAGGATTTTAACTGATGATTTATTAGTAAGAAGGGGAATCTCTCTTTGTTCTCAGTGCTCTATTTGCCGAAGACAAGGTGAGTCTCTAATCATCTTTTCTTTGAGTGCTATTTAATCCATGATTTCTGGAGTTGCCTTGCTTCTTTCTTCAGCAAGAGGATTCTGCCAAGTACTTCCCTTGTTGATCTTCTCTCTCTAGACTTTCTAAATGGGATGGCTAGCTCTTCAAAAATTCTATGGAGTTTTGCTTTCTGTAATGTTGTCTGGTGCATATGGACAGAAAGAAACAAAATCAGGTTTCATGAGACTACTTTTAATTTAGCAAGGTTCCAGCATTGGTTTCTAATTTCTTTGTGAGAGTCTGCCTCCATTCACTTTCTGCCGTGCTCTAATTCTTTGAGAATGCAAGGTTTATTTGCTGTTCTAGGGCTTTCTTCTTTGACTATAAAGGCTCCAAAATATATTCCAGTACAATGGACTCCCCCCCCAACTCGTTGGTTGAAGGTTAATACAGATGGTTCTTTTCGTGACAATAGCACCGCTAGATCTGGGGGGATATTTAGAGATAAAGAGGGTCAGTTTCGAGGTGCTTTTGCTAAAAATGTGGAGGCTCTTAGTGCAATTGATGCGGAAGTGTTAGCAGTTATTGAGGCTTTGAGGATAGCTTGGGTTAAGCGTTGGACCCACATCTGGCTTGAAACAGACTCTATGCTTGTGGTTCAGTATTTCAAGAATCCAAAGTTGGTTCCGTGGAGACTACGGATTACGTGGTCTAACTGTTTGTTTTTCACCCATACGATTCATTTTAGAGTTTCTCACACTTTTCGGGAGGGGAACGTTGTAGCTGATGCTCTTGCTAATCATGGGGCGCTCAATGCTGGTTATAGATGGTGGGATGATCTTCCTTCTTTTATTGCTGGTCATTATGGGCGCAATCAGTCTTCTATGTTTTATTATAGGTTTTGTTGATGGTTTCTTTTGTATTTGTATTTTTGTTTTTTCACTTGTTTTTTCTTCCTTTGCTTGTTTATGGCAAGAGGGTTTGCATCTTCCTTGTTTATTTCAGTTTGGGTTTTGGTTTGGTCCCCCCAACTGTTTTTGTATTTGCTTCTTTTCATCTAATAAAAATAGGGGGATGGGGGGTGGGTTCCCAGAGTGTGGCAGACCTTTCTCCTTAGGGATTGAGGGTGGGACTTGTTCCCTACATTGTCTGCCTCCAGGGAACTAATATCGCCTAATATCTTATTATTTAAAAAAAGAAAGAAAAAAGAATAGGATTCCTTGTATCCCAAGAGTCAAGACTATGTACATTGTAATCCTTATATATAGGGCTCCTATTATCAATGAAAAAACACACAATTCTCTCTACAATCTCTTTCGAATCTCTTATTCTTAAACAATATTATTTCTTTATTTTTCTCCATTTCGTTTCCAATAATTACTTTATGAGGCAGCATGTTACGATATTTACCTACCAAAATACCAATTTTATTCAAGTTTATGACATGGTCTGATACTCTGATTGGTCTTAAGTTGACTTTTGCTGTGCTCATCACTGCAGTCTCAGGAAACTATATTGAATATTGATCATCATTTTCAAAATAATGTTCTTGAAGATAATTTCTAGCAAAGGATTTTCTTCATGATCAAGCATTGCCGTCTTCTCAACTGTTGTGCTGATCGATAGAGGATATCGCCCAGTCATAATCATATGTTAGCTAATAGTGTGACATATCATCTCTTTTTTCATTTTGTTACATATAATTTCCTCTACCATGGGATGGAAAATTTATGCCAAAGACTTTTCAAAGTCTTTCGTGGGTGAATTTGGTCATGTTCTTACAAATCAGTCGAAATTGTCAGGAAAAGCAAGAACAGTACGTGCTATTGGAAGCAGGTCTTTGGAAATTTGTGCAAGCCAACAGTGCTTGTCCTTTACTTCCTTCAAACATTCAACCAACCAAGGTGTCTTTGTTCATGTATTTCCACATCAATCAACATTGCCCTATTGGAAGCAAGTCATGTCGTCTTTGGAAAGTAAGTCAACATAAGCAATTGTCCGTTACTTCAAACTTTCAACCAACCATAGTGTCTGATGCAGATTCATCTGAATCCTATTTGCTATCCTATAAGTTAGTCGTCAGGCCTCAAAAGGAACTTACGAATCTCAACACCATAACCAATTCAAAATGGTGGTGATTTTGGAGATGAAATTCACCTCATCATACTTTTTTTTTTTTTTTTTTTTTTTTTAAAAAAAAAAAAACCCCACCCCATTCCCACCCATGATGGGGCTCGAACTCCTGACCTCTTATATATGAGACCAAAGCCTTACCACCCCACCAAACACACACACCCATTCACCTCATCATACTTACTTTCCAATGCATTAGCACTAGTACTAGTTGCTCTTGTCTGTTGCTGCAGCTCCATGGCCTCAACCATGGCACATCAACCAAGACGACAAACAACATAATATAGACATTTCATCAAACACATAATTATTTCATTTAATAACATTATACCAGTAAAGAAGTATATATGCTAATTCTACTAGCCAGCCTAGGAGACAATCATTAGTATTGGTAAAGAGGCCAAGAGTTTGGGCGATTACTTTAGGCTCTTCAAATAGTTTGGAATTCTGGTTGTTGTATGATAAAGATTAAGGTTGATTTCAATCTAAACCTCTGCATATTATAGTCAGCATTTACAGTCTTTTTAGCATGATCAACGGTTGCAAAGAGGTTGACAAATTCAACCCACGAAGTGGTGTTAGCTCAGTGGTTAGAGCACCCACTACCTATGTACGAAGTCATGGGTTCGAGTCACCATGAGGGCAGGAGTGAAACCTTTTGATCCTCTTAAAATAAAAAATAAAAATAAAAAACCCGGAAACTCAATATCAGTTTCCACAAGCAAAAACTGATCAACAAGAAAACATATTTTGGCTTCTTGCTAAGCCTCTTGAACTGATCAACTAGTTTCATATATCTTGAGTCTCTCCTACATCGCCAGTCATAATCATAGGTCTGCTAATAGTGTGACATATCAACTCTGTTTTCATTTTGTGACATAATTTTCTCTACCATGGGATGGAAAATTTATGTATGAGACTTTTCCAAGTCTTTTGTGGGTGAATTTGGTCATGTACTTCCAAATCAATCGACATTGTTCCATCGGAAGAGCAAGAACAGTTTTTTGGAAGCAAGCGAAGTCGTCTTTGGAAAAGCAGGTCAACACTGCTAGATTGTTCGTTACTTCAAACTAAGGGAGAATTTCACAAATGGTCACTCAACTATGACTTATTCGACACTTTGGTCACTCAATTTTCAAATATATCACTTTGTCACTCAACTATTACTTTTCAATCACTTTAGTCACCTAAGGGACATTTTGTCTCACTTTAATTACTTATTCCAATCATTCCAATTTAGACTTCTCAATATTTTACAATTGGTTGGACGAAAATATCCTTGATATTGTGGCAAACAAAGTTTTTTTTTTAATGAAAAAATTAACGAAGTGACTAAAGTGAATAATAGAGTTAAAGTTGAATGACCAAAGTGATATATTTAAAAAGTGAGTGACCAAAGTGTCGAATGGGTAAAAGTTGAGTGACCATTTGTGATATTCTCCCTCAAACTAATTTCAGCCAAGCAAAGTATCTGATGTAGATTACCATATTTATTGTTATTTCAAGTTACACCCACTCTACATAAGCAAACCTTCCATATAGAGTGTATGCATATAATTAATAGTTTTTCTCATTTTTTTTGATATATCTAAGTTGCCCTTTTGATGGTAGAGAGTTAAATTAAGTATCTTCCTTAATCTTATCATCCATTTAAATTTGAAATATTAATATGAAAAATCAATTTTTTTTGACTTTATCATAATCAATTACATCCTTAATTTCTCCCTTGGTTTATATTGTGATTACTAACTTGAGTATATATTTCTATATATGCACAAATTTCAGTTCTTGTTTTCCTTATATGTAGGTATTTTCCGAATAGAATTTCAATTTTCTTTTCCTTGACTGGATCAATTATTGTTTCAAAAGATGGAATGAGACTTTGATTCAAACACTGAGAAAGAATATTTTTCTTGCTTGAAAGAAAGGGCAAAGGCAAGCATGCATGATACTTCTCACTTGTGTCTCTGAGGGAGAACTAAAGAAATGTTATGAAAGAAAAGAAAAGGTTTGGAGATGGGGTTAGGAAATGGGCAAAAAGTTTTGTTATTGTGTTTTCACTCCTAGGCTCACATTCAGTGCCTCTCTACATACTCGAAAAATGTCTAATTGTAAGGTATGTATCTTGTTCTTGGATTACTTTCTTCTTCTATTTAGGTATATTGTCATATTGATCTCATGATAGCTTTTCACTCTCAACTACTATATTTCTAATTTACCTATGAAATAGTTATATGCAAGTGAGGCTTAAACACCATAAACCTTCAAGCTACAAAAGGATCTATTCTTCTACGATCATAGTTATAATATAGTAGAAAATCTAACAAAGAGGTATATGATACAAAAAGAAAAATTTGATTCTAATATAGAGGTGTCATACAAAAAGAAACAAAAAATAAACCTCCTATATATTAGATACATACTTGAAATCAAATTAACTAGAAAAAGTATTTTGATGATCAGGTACCTTATTATATAGGTATGCATATAGGTATAATATGCACAGAGACTTTCAACCTAATAAACATGGTCAACTTGCAATTATAAAATACCTAAGAAAGAGGTTGATGTGAAAAATGATTCTAATAAATAGGTTGATATGAAAATTCCTAGAATTCAGGTTAGCTAAACATATATGTCTAATCTTTAGGTTGTAATTAAAAAAAAATATATATATATATATATATATTAGTTGGGTTAAAAACTTAAACCTCTACCTTTAAGTTAGATTGCAAGTAAAACATAAAATTTAAGAGTTAATTTGATTAAAGTCCAAAAGCTAGACCCTATATTGATTGTAGTCTGCATCAATTTTTTTGTTAATTGCAATTCAATGACTCAGCTGCCACCTCAGATTTATTTCATTTTTCATCTTGCTAACTCAATCCTCATCAATTTTTCTTTCTTACATGACTAATATGCCCTTATTGAATGTCTTTGCACATAAAAGGCAAGAATTAATAGGATTAAAATTAACAATCTGATTAGTAATTTAATATTATATTTGATATATATCTTTCTTAAATTATTCTTATTGATCTAGCATAAAATTATGGAATTGCTATATTTAATGTAAATCATTCCTAAAATTATTCTAATTTAAAAGAAGTTTTCTATAAGTTAGGAATCTTTGTAAAGCAATTTTTTGGTAATGCTTTTCTTCTTCAACACCAAAGCTTCTATGGCTATGGCTGTTATGGCTCTTGTATGTAATGTCATATTTTTTATGAACGTGGTTCTCCTTCTTTAACATTAAGCTTTCTATGGTCAAGGTATTTTCTTGTCGGCCCTATACGATTGTGATCATTTTGGTGTTCGATTTTTTTTTCCTTCCATCCGTAGGTGGTTGCTCTTGTTCATTTGGATCTTCTTATTCTTCTTCATTTTTTCTTTTTACATTTCGTTCTTAACTTACCTTTAAACTAGAAATGAAAAAAAAAAAAACACACACACACACATGTATATATATATATATATATATATATATATATGTATTGTAGGTTGACAAACCACTATTGTAACCTTATTCTAAGGTAAACATTACGCAATTTTTGTGGTAGATGTATTAAGAGCTCAAAAATTCAGCATTTCAATATACCTCATAAATAGGTAGTTTTTCTCACCGTATGTATCTCTATTAATATTTATACCTACAATAGAAGAAAACAAATTCGTAAATTTATATCTCTTGCTTAGGTACATATCTCAATTACAGTAATAGAATAATATTAATCCGTAAACATATATCTCTTACTTAGGTACATATCTCTTATTTATGGTATACCTACAATAGAAGAAATCTAATCCGTAAATTTGTATCTCTTACTTAGGTACATATCTCAATTATAGGAATCAAATAACATTAATCCGTAATCATATATCTCTTACTTAGGTACATATCTCTTACTTATGGTATACCTACACTAGAAGAAATCCTTAAATTTATATCTCTTACTTAGGTTATACGTATCTTTTAGCTAGAATGTTTTGATGAACTTTTTTTTGTACCTCCCAGTTAGGTTGATTTCCCATCTTTATTTACTAATTTTATAGTACTAATTATATTTTGAATTATTTGCAGGTTCATCATAAGTTCAAAATTCAAATTGTAAAAAATGAATAAATTAATGCTTAAAAGCAATTAATTTTTTTTCTATACTTTACTCAAGGGGCAAAATGGGCATGAAAATATAACGACAAAAGTCAATGGACCTAGATTGATAAGAAAATTACCTATGGCTGCATCCATTATGAAGGAATGAAATTGGACTTATATTAAAAAACCTCAAAATTTAAATTACCGAAAAGTAAATTTAGGAAATTATATAAAGAAAAACTCCATAATTTTAGCAATCACGATTTTTTTTGAATCGGCCCGAGGGGCAATAATATCATTAATCACAAGCTAGAATAGGCCGTTACATACCATTCCGCTGTCATTTAAGGACATAGGCAGACAAGAAGATAGTGGTAGTACCCACAGTGGCCACAGTGGTACATAGAAATAGACCTACTCATTAGACATCAAATACGTAGAGGTAGCAAGGATCTTCCATTGGTACTACGCTGGAGGCGCTAGAGATCTAGGTTCCTAATACAAGAAACATTATTGTAATTAGACTAAAGCTAAAAACATAGGGTTGGGCCAGGGGCCTAAACCCTAGCCCAAATAGCAATGGACTAGGGCAAAACCTTAGCCCAACTGTTCGCGGCCCAACATGGGTAGTCCACCAAGGAAGCTTGCTCCAGGTCCATCATTCTGGTTCGGGCCAGTCCGCCTTGTCCGCCCACCATCCCGTCGTACCTCACCCTTCCGGCCGAGCTCCGTCGTTGACCCACGTCGATCGCCTGACCCGTCACCACGTTGAACCATCATTCAGGTTCTAGCAATCATGATGAATTTAATGAAAACTGCAATTATAATGGGACCAATAAAAAAATTTACAATTAAGGTATTTAAAGATGACATTAATCTTGTTAATTGACTTATGTTTGTCAGATTTAAATTATGGCAATTTGTGTAATTCTTTGAAAAACGAAATCCAATATTTTATCCTAATTGGCAATAATTGGGTGTAGATTGAAAAAAAAAAATAAGTGGGTTTTTTTCCAATAAATGTTTTAGGAATTAGGTGTATAATGAATTGCCCCTATTTGCTATCCTATAAGTTAATTTGTCAGGCCTCAAATGGAACTTACAAATTTTCGCGACCCCATTACCAATTCAAAATGACCGCATCATACTTTCTTTCCAATGTACTAGCACTAGCATTTGCTTTTGTTTGTTGCTGCAGCTCCATGGCCTCAACCATGGACAGCAATATGTTGGGGCTCGGAGGAGGAAACGAGACAGATAGGTTAGCGTTGCTTGCCATCAAAGCTCAAATACACCAAGATCCCAACCGGCCGGTCATGAGCTCGTGGAATGAGTCCACTCATTTTTGCATGTGGCATGGTGTCACCTGCAGCCGACGCCATCTTCAGAGGGTCATTAAGCTGAACCTAACCTCCCTGAAGTTGTCCGGGTCCATATATCCTCACGTAGGAAACCTCAGCTTCCTAAGGGAGCTAAGCCTCTATAATAATAGCCTCACCAACAAAATTCCTCCAGAAATTGGGCACTTGCTGAGGTTGCGGATATTACGTCTAGAAAATAACTCACTCAGTGGTCCTATTCCTGCCAATATCTCCAATTGCTTCAACCTCATTATTCTCGATGTTTCTCACAACATGCTGGGAGGTAACATTCCTCCAGAACTTGGCTCCTTGTCTAAGCTTGAGTATCTTAGTTTTCTATTTAATAATCTAACAGGAGAGATACCTCCCTCCTTGGGTAACCTTTCTAGTCTTGGCTCACTTGATGCTTATAGTAATAACTTGGTGGGAAGTATTCCTAGTTCTCTAGGCCAACTGAAAAAATTAACACATTTCTGTAAGACCTTATTGAACTAGACATCAACACTTTCTGCAAATTGACATTGTGAGGAGTTTTAGAGTTTTCAGTTTGTGACATCAGAGTATGTAATAAAGCTTGTAATCGAAAATAGTTTTATTGATGCGATCTGTTTTTGAATTTGAATTCAAACATGTATGGTTATTTAGATTAATCCATTCAGATAAACATAAGGAAGTTATAAGGCAGTTGCTTAATGGAAGGAACTGCCACAACAGTTTTTCTGATATAAGGTGGATTACAACGTCCTCATTGATCCCTGCTAGAACACCAAACCTCAAACAAAATTGTCCCATTAACAATATGAGATTGAGGGTGCATCTAGGAGAAGCATCAATGGATTCTGGAACCACATAGTGTTAGTTTCCTAGACTTTTTTTAGTTTTGTTTCTGGATTTAATATTTGATACATTGCAGATAATTATATTTTGGTCTTGATTCGTATTGTTCTTGAATTACAATCTTATATTTGGCATAGCTTTCTTAATTATCTAGTATGATGATGAGTTTAGAATTCATCATGATTCATATACTCATTTATATCTGCATAACTTGCACAACAGATTCTGATAAATATTGTTGCAGATTTGATTGTCTGAGTTGCTATCCGTTCAAGTATTTACATGGTCAGAAATAATTGTTTCTTACAATTGGTATCAGAGCCTACTATGCTCAAATTAAGATTGTTATGGTATTTGTTTTTGTTTAATTCTCTGGATCATCTTTACATATTGCTAAACAACAGTTTCTTGAATTAGAATCCTTACTGCAATTCAAATTTGTTTGACTTACGCATGAGTGGTGCTTTTAGATATTTAAGTTGTGATTCTCAAATTGCACTGCAGAATCAATAAGATCATCATGCTTTATCTATGATACTTATCTGCAAGATGATACAAAACAATGATCTTGAAGATCTATAAAATAGAATATTTTCAGAAATTACTGCTTATATGATCCTGAGAACACACTTTTGATATTGCTGCACATGAATTACATATTCTCTTACTGTGTATCTCACTTTTCTGATTTGCTAAAAGTTACTTACACAAAGAGTAATCCTCTTCATGAATTCTGTAATATTCAAATTATTTCATAATAGTTGTTCTATATATAATTGTCATCTGCAGAACTAATTGCAGGATTGCTTCTTACTGATAATAATGGGAAGTCCCATCAAATGCTGCATATTTTCATTGTATTTTGTATGCTGCCAAAGTAGCCACAAATACAAATTCATATGCATTCTGCAATGTTTTCTGGAATAGTTCATGCACATTGTACTTCATGTCATCAAAGTGACTGTTGTACAAGCATATGAATTAATCCATTCATTAACAGAAAACAAAAACTCAAACAAACTTAAAATAAATTTGATTCTGGTTTCCAAAGAAATTAGTATTCAAACATTTGGTTATTTGAGTTGCATATACACGTCATTAGACATTCATATGATATCAGAGAAAAGTGTGTCACAAATGACACCAAAATTCTTGAAAATATCATAGTCTGTTGATCACTGTATTTGCACTTCATTAAAATGTTATTCAAAATTTGAATTAACATTTGGGACATATATTTCTAGTGCATAATTTCAGTTTACAGCACTAATATGACTGACATAGATTGAATTGCTTACAGTCATGCATTTTCTTGTGAGTATCAATCAGATTCAGTTGCTCAATGAATTGAACTTAAGAAATGAAATGGTGGTATAGACCTGCATCTAGGAATCCAAGATTTTGATCATATGTTGAGGGAGGAACCACCTGCATAAATTAATAGTAAAGCAGATGAAAGAGTTTACAACATGGAGAAGAACAACAAGTTAGACTCTCTCAATTAGTGCAGATTGTATTGGATATGATGTTTGGAATGAGAACTATAACGGTTGGAGTCTACTACGGGCTCTTTTTATTTCTGGGGCTGGAGGAAGCAATAGATTCAGAGGAATTGAATAGCATCTTGATTAGCAATATTTGGGAGCTACCCTGTGATAAAAGTAGTATTCTTCCAGCTCTAAGAAGGTTTAGTTCCAGAAACTGAAAGTGAGCGAGAAAGGTGGAGAAAAGGTTGCTAAGAAGTACTTTCGAATTAATATCATGACCATTATTCCAAAGATCAAACACAGATAAATCAAGATTCACCATGCATGATCTCGTGAATGACTTGGCTACGTGGTTGTCTGTGGGATTCTACCATGGGTTGGATGGTAATGGATCACATAAAGTTCCAAAAAGGGTTCGTCAGTTATCATATATTAAAGGACTTGATTATGATCCTTCTTCCAAATTTCCACCATTACTAGATGGGCTTAACTGTTTGTGGACCTTCCACATTTTTCTTTAAAAGATCGTCAAAACATCTAAACTACATTAAGTAGAAGAATTATGCATGAGTTTCTGCCATCAGTAAGACGTTTGCGTGTACTATCACTGTGACATTATAGAAATATTACCAAGTTACGAAACTTTATTGCTGATCTCATACACTTGCGCTACATGGATACTGGCATGAAAAGGTTAGCAGACACCTTTTGTACCCTCTACAATTTGCAGACACTATTGTTGTCAGGTTGTGCTGCCCTCACTGAATTGCCTGCTGATATGAGGAAACTGATTAATCTGCATCTTCTTGATATTATGGAACTAATATAACAGAGATGCCACTGGGAATGAGTACTATCAGAGTTGAAGGAGTTTCCACATCTTCAAGGAAAGTTTTGTGTTTCGAATCTGCAAAATGTGGTTGATATTGTGGATGCATCATTGGCCAATTTCAAGGAAAAGAAAGATGTCAAGATCTTAGAGCTCAGATGGGGAGAGGATACCAATGATTCCCAAAAGGAGAGAGATGTATTCGATGGGCTGCAACCTCCCATAAATTTAAATGGTCCATCTCCTGCTGTAAAAGAGTATCAAAACTTGACAACATGTTAGAAACTCGCTGGTACTCAAGACCACCACCAAGAATCATGAACCGAGGTTTCCCCATTTGAGATGAAGAGAAAATGCACGATCAAACTGAAACTGAAGTAGAGGTTCCAGCAACTGTAGACGAAAATCAAGTTCAAAGTCAGAGTGAAGTGCATATTCCTGAATGCCCTCAAAACACTAAAAAAAAAAAAAAAAAAAAAAAAAAAAAAAAAAAAAAAAAAAAAAAAAAAAAAAAAAAAAATCTTTGTTTAGTATTGTGAACATATTGACATTTAGTGCAAAGCCAATGTGGATACGCTCTGTAGGGGCTCATTCTCTGAAGTGTGACTGACATGCGACGTTGGACAGTGGCTTCACAGGTTCCAGGTAAATATGCAAGTTACTGTGTTGAAGGTGATCTGAAAATTACCTCTGCAATCTGAATTTTGTGTTAAGAATTATTACACACAACTTGAGTATGAGAATCTTCTACCAGTTTGCTATAAATGTTGGTCAATTGGGCATGTTAGAGATGGTGTGTTGAGAACGATGATTCTGAGATGGCTGTGACTCCTATGGATAATGTTGTTGATGTTCCTATGCCTACTAGCTCTAGCTCTTCACTTTATACTACTGCTGGGAAGATTCTGAAGGATGTTATTATGGTTGGTTTGGGGCTTTGGGATCATGGAATGTTCTGAGTAAAAGGAAAGGCTAGTGGGAGTGGGAGTGCTGCTATGGAAATGGATTCTGAAGACAAGGAACAGCCTTTTGGTAGGTGTTGTAGATTTGGCTGCAACTGGGATCACTAATGATCAGTTCATTCAGTTATCTATTTTCCATTTGATGGTACTGGTCCACTGAACAATGGATAATGCTGAAATATGTCAGTTATTTGTTGAAAAGTCAAATGGCAATGCAGCTTAAATTGTTGAGCAAGTGCAAGAATGAAGTTGGACTTTAGTGTATAAAACATAAGACTTGCACTCCACATTTTATCATTAAACAAAGTTAAAAGAAAAGCTACAAGAGCTCTTAAGAATCGTTCTTTAATATCCTGATCCACTTCATCACTTGAAGTAGGACACAGATAGACAAGTTATATGCAGCACATCATCGTTGACCAAGTGTGCCATCAAGTAGAATGTTGAAAATAATGTCTAGCAAGCTCTCCTGGGAAGAGAAAGTTTTACTATTCGCATAAGCACTTCCTCCTGGCCACTTCCACGAGCATAATATTTCAGCAGCAAGCCAGGATCGAGTCGGTTTTTCATTTATTGCTTCCACAGAGAGAGGGAGAGTATATCTAACATAACTCCCAACAGCACTATCAATCCCAATTTCTGATATCATTTTGTCAATAAATGAAATAAACTTGCAGTGGCCAAAGTCTTGGATAGAGAAATTCTTGGCAACTATTTCCTCAAGCCTGCAAGAGGTCTGAACTATCAATAAAGGCCATCTATCACCTGGGCAGAGAAGTTGGTCCAGCAGATTTTGTTCCTTATAGAGACCCTCAGAGATACAGCCCAGAATTTCAAGCTGATTATATTGTGTGAAGTACTATCAGGCAATGTATCTACTTCAGTCAGTCATTTATGAAGTCATCATTTGATATCTATCATTTGAATAAAATTAAGTTTCAACATTAGGTTGCTGTATAGGTAGAACATGTACATATGCAGAATCATGTACATATAAGGAGCCTGATACTGATATACTAAATCAGTGAATATGTACATATGCAGAAAAACTTGATACTGATATAATCAGTAAGTTAATACAGCTCTTTATCTAGTTGAAATTAATTTTGGATCAAACATGTTTTACAAATCGATTACTGTAAATAAAGTAAACATGTACAAGATCATACTTGAGGTAGTTTCATGTAATTTTACTTGCTGCATTGTGATCATAGAAGACTAGTGATTTTCCAATTCATTGTAATCTTCTGTAGTTCAATGCAGTTTGGCAAAATTGACAGGACTTTGAAAAACAGATGATGTCCTTGAACTCTTGTGCACGCTTAAGAAAACAACTCAGCAATGTAAGTTGATTTTGTATGATATCTAGTTCAGTGGGAGATTGTAAGACCTTATTGAACTAGACATCAACACTTTCTGCAAATTGACATTGTGAGGAGTTTTAGAGTTTTCAGTTTGTGACATCAGAGTATGTAATAAAGCTTGTAATCGAAAATAGTTTTATTGATGCGATCTGTTTTTGAATTTGAATTCAAACATGTATGGTTATTTAGATTAATCCATTCAGATAAACATAAGGAAGTTATAAGGCAGTTGCTTAATGGAAGGAACTGCCACAACAGTTTTTCTGATATAAGGTGGATTACAACGTCCTCATTGATCCCTGCTAGAACACCAAACCTCAAACAAAATTGTCCCATTAACAATATGAGATTGAGGGTGCATCTAGGAGAAGCATCAATGGATTCTGGAACCACATAGTGTTAGTTTCCTAGACTTTTTTTAGTTTTGTTTTCTGGATTTAATATTTGATACATTGCAGATAATTATATTTTGGTCTTGATTCGTATTGTTCTTGAATTACAATCTTATATTTGGCATAGCTTTCTTAATTATCTAGTATGATGATGAGTTTAGAATTCATCATGATTCATATACTCATTTATATCTGCATAACTTGCACAACAGATTCTGATAAATATTGTTGCAGATTTGATTGTCTGAGTTGCTATCCGTTCAAGTATTTACATGGTCAGAAATAATTGTTTCTTACAATTTCTCATTGGAATCAAATAAGTTGTCTGGTACCATCCCTCCCTCCATCTATAACATCTCTAGTCTCGTTGGATTTATCATAGGAATAAACCAAATTCAAGGGAGCATGCCCCCAACCTTGTTCAGAACCCTTTTGAATCTCAAATATTTTTGCATTTCCGATAATCAGTTTACTGGATCACTTCCTCTGTCAATAAGCAATGCCACTAATTTAGTGGTTTTTTATGTTGAGGATAACAAACTAACAGGGCAAGTGCCAAATTTACAAAAGCTTTGTACCCTTGTGACATTCCATATTGCTGGTAATCATCTCGGAAGTGGCAGTGATGGGGACTTGAGTTTTTTCTCAGACTTGACCAATGCTACACAGTTGGTGTGGTTAATTATAGCATCCAACAATTTCGGAGGGACGCTGCCCACATCAATATCCAATCTCTCAACCCTTACAATTCTAGAAGTTGAAAGCAACCAATTACATGGAAGCATCCCTGCAGGGATAGGGAATCTGGTCAACATGAAATCATTGGCTTTGTCTGGTAACATGTTCACAAGTAACATTCCCACTGACATCGGGAAACTTTCAGGTCTTGGGGGATTGCATTTTCAAAACAACGGATTATCAGGGAGCCTACCATTTTCTCTAGGAAATCTGACATCGTTAGTTTATCTCGAAATGCAAGGAAATAATTTTAATGGTACCATCCCTACAAGCCTTGGGGAATGCCATTCATTGCTAGTGTTTGATCTTTCACGCAATAATCTTAGTGGCCACATACCTCCACAAGTTATTGGTGTTCCTTCTTTATCAATATCTTTGAACTTGTCTGAAAATCGTCTCAGTGGTTCCCTTCCCTTGGAGCTAGGAAAGTTAAAAAGTCTAGGTGAGCTGGATCTCTCTAATAATATGATATCAGGAAAACTTCCTAGTAGCCTTGGCAGTTGCCTGAGTTTAGAAATCCTGCACTTGGAAGGAAACTTCTTTGATGGCTCCATTCCTTCGGCTATGGTTTCCTTGAGAGGGATTCGAGATTTAGACCTTTCGCGCAACAATCTCTCCGGTGAAATTCCTGAATTTTTGGCAGGGTTTAGAGACTTGGAGAAACTTAACCTGTCTTTCAATGACTTTTGGGGTGCAGTATCAATTAAAGGTGTATTTAACAATGCAAGTGCTACTTCAGTTGTCGGAAACACTAGGCTCTGCGGAGGTATTTCTGATCTCCACCTTCCAAAGTGCAAGTCTAAAGAATCGACGTCTCGTAGCATGAAACTAACAATCTTATTAGTATCAGCATTCACTCTTCTTGGAATAGCTATGCTCCTGACATTTCTGTTTCTTTGTTTCTCCAAAAAGAAATGCAAAGTAACTTCATCAAGCACATTTGCTGACTCTATTTTGCAAGTGTCCTATAATACTCTCTTGAAAGCTACTGATGGCTTCTCTGCAACAAATTTGATTGGTGCGGGTAGTTTTGGGTCTGTCTACAAAGGAGTTCTCGGCGAAGATGGAGCTCAGCTTGTTGCTGTGAAGGTGTTTGACATGTTACGCCGGGGAGCTTCCAAGAGTTTCCTAGCCGAATGTGAGGCACTCAGAAATATCAGACACCGAAATCTAGTCCCGATTATAACTGCATGTTCGAGTGTTGACTTTCGTGGTAATGATTTCAAAGCTTTGGTTTACGAGTTCATGGAGAATGGGAGCTTAGAGGAGTGGCTGCATCCAACTACTGGGACAGAAGACGCACCGATGAATTTAAGTCTCGTTCAGAGGCTAGACATTGCCATTGACGTTGCTTGTGCACTGGATTATCTTCATAATCATTGCGAAACACCAATAGTTCATTGTGATCTCAAGCCGAGCAATGTTCTTTTGGACAATGACTTGACTGGACATGTTGCTGACTTTGGATTAGCTAGATTCCTCTCAAGACTAGCCAATAACGTTTCAGCAAATCAATCAAGTGACATTGGAATAAGAGGGACTGTTGGTTATGCTGCTCCAGGTATGCACTTGTGCTATTTTGCTCTGCTATTTTTCTTGTAGCTTGGTAGTTTCACTAATGAGAGTTGCTTTGCTAACAACTGTGGTGTTTGAACTTTGAACCACAGAGTATGGAATGGGAAGTGAGGTGTCAACATATGGAGATGTCTACAGCTTCGGCATTCTCTTGTTAGAGATGTTTACAGGGAAGAGACCCACCGACCACATGTTCGTGGACGGTTTGAACCTTCACAAGTTTGTAAAAAGGGCTTTCCCCGAGCGTGTTTCAGAGATTGCAGATTCATCACTTGTTCAAGTAGGCAAACCCAGCCAGAGCACCAATGATGCTCTTGAGGAATGCTTGAGTTCAATACTGGGAATTGGAGTTGCATGCTCTGTGGAATTCCCAATAGACCGAGAGAATATCGGTGATGCTGTAGCTGAACTGAAAAGAATTCGAGCCACTCTTGTTGGATAGAAACTTTGCTATTGTTTTGTTATGGCTTTCACTGCCCTTCATGTTTTTATTTGTGCCTGCTTTCAAGTCTTGTTGCTGATAGATATGCCCGAAGAATGTTTAGGTTAATACTACATCTTGTATTTTGTGTTTGGCCTTGAACTGGAGCACTTCAGATGATCAAGTTCATTACAATGAATAGAAAATTCGTTCCTCTGTCTCCTAATTCCTATACATCATATATTTCAAGTTTTGTTTTTTTCTGTTATCTTCCTTTAGTTGTAATTCAATTTCTAGGCCATTGATTCAAATAAATGATGCAATAGGAATAGGACCAAGTGACAGTTCACTTTCTTTCCTCGACATATGTAGGCAGCTCAAACATAGTTCGGATTTTTAGGCCATACGTACCAGTAAAGAGACCAGCAAATGAAATATGTTCAAATGTAGATGAAATTTCTTAACAATGCCTGATTGACATTGAAACATTTACAATTCAAGAGTCCGCTAAGGCAAGCTGAATTGATCGACTACAGGGTTTTCAAGCTATTCAGTCAAAATTTAGGCCGGATAATCTCTAGATTTTGAGCAACAAACAACAAACAACAGTAAATTGACATTTCATCGAACACATTGCACTTTACATGAAAAGACTAAAACAAACTAACGGCAGTACCCAAGTAACCAAACCCATGAAGTGGACAAAAATACTGAAATTGAAATAGTTTCACCCTGCAACCAAATAACACTATCTATCCTGCAACCAAGTAAGAGTATTCATTTACTATGACTCAATGATTTGGTTTAAAAGATGAAACCATTTGATTTAATATAGATATATACTTTGTGGGCTCAAATTTACAGTGTGCTCTAACATCTGAATACTTTTCGAGTAGAGAACTGCATATCTACTATTAACGGACTTGTGACTAAAAGTATAAATAATTTAGTGATCCAATATTGCAAGAATCCGGTGTAGCTGATCGATCACTAGAATTCAGATTTGAGTTTCCAAATTTGACTCCTGGCACGGGAATATTTTTTTAAATTTCTTTTCAATTTTTTTCTCCAGCTGGCAACAGAATTGCCATATACCTACCAAAATACCAATTTTAATCACCAAGACACTTTTTCTGCTGCTCATCACAATAAACCTCTGGAAACTACGGGTCATCATTTTTGAAAGTAATGTTCTGGAGCAGAAGTGTAATCTGTTCCAAATTGTCAAAGTCATTAATATAAATAGAATGTCTAACTCTTTTTCTTCCTTTTGATACACAAATCGTCCACAAAAATGATGAACCAGTCTGACCACTCTATCCTGCATTTATCTATCATATTAATCAACTCCATTCATGGTGCTTTCTTATCATTGGCACCGAAACATCTACAATTCCTGGAGGTCTTTAAGGCAAGATGAATAATTGACTGACTGAAGCTTTTTGGCAGTTCAATATTATTATGGATGTAGCGTTTTCAAGCATTCCATACGAATGTAGGCTGCAGACAATAGGCATTCACCAAGCACATTGTACTCGTCTTGAAAAGATGAAAACAATCCAAACAGCTTATGTGTGTGCTTATGTTACAATAAGCAACGTCGCATCGCATAACATTATTGCCCTCAACATGAAGAGACCAACGGTAAAAAATTCGAATACCAAATTGCAGATTTTGGAATGTCAATTTTGGAAACCAAATAACACCAGTAATCTCAACAAATGCTTTACTTTTTCATTCATCACTAGTCAAGTCAGATACAAAACAAAGCCCCAAAATTTCACATACCACCGAGAAAAAGCTACTATCTTTGAGGCTTTTAGTCTTTTACAGAGCTTCGCAAACTACCTACCTACTTTGCAATTGGAATTCAACCTAGCTCTACTCCTCTCCTTTCTTCCGCTTCGGCACAACCACCGTCACCATGCCATGCTTAACCTCCGATCTAGCCTCGCCGCTCTTGCAACCCTCCGGCAGAGGAACCAGGGTTTCGCAGCCGTCGCAGTCCCGGAGCTTGATGCTGACGGTGTTCTTCTCGACGTCCACCGCGACCTTGACGATTTCCTTCCCGAATCCCGGAAAGGCTCTCGTGACGGTGAAGCTGTCGTCGGAATCTCTGATCTGGACGGCGGGGAGGGGGCCTTTGTCGTTGGGATCGTTCCGATCGGCCATGAAGATGTGGTACCTCATGGAGGCAGAGGCGGTGGTGGAGATTGATCGGGAAGCGATGGCCGGGAAGAGGTGGTCGCCGGAGAAGAGGACTCGCCTGAGGGTTTGAGAGAGTAGAAACGCCATTGGAGGAGGAGCTGAGACCTGACAGTGAGAGGGTGTGTCTTGGTGAGTGAGAGCAGCGTGGCATTTGTACCCGCGAAGTTTCTGGAATACAAATTAGATATTTTCAGCCCTTTGGGCTGGTAGATGTTTGGGCTTCGTTATGGGCTAGAATCCACAATGTGCTCCAAACCCGAATCAAATATAGCTGTCTTTTGTTTTTGTTTTGAACACTAAATATAGTTGTCTTTAGACCAAGGGTGGTGAAATAGGTTTTCGATTTACATCATCGAAAATTTAATTCCTTTATATAGCACTTCTATTAAAATGAATTTCATTGATACTCGGTGATAAAAACCTCTTAAAAAGACACCTTGAATGAAATTGAGAGCATAGAAGAAATATGAGTGGTTGAAATCTAAATTAAGTGTCACGGAGTTAGGACATGTGTCTCTTAAATTGAGAAATATCTCTTCATGACTTCATCTTAGAACTCGATAACTTGAACTAGCTGTATACTATAACTTTCAAAATGCATCTTATCTCATCTTCAAAGTAACGAAGTGTGATGCCTACACAACTGTGCTCTCAGCCTAATAACAATTATCACTCATCTTCCCTCACCTGTATGGTTCTATCGATTGCAAACTATCTATTTCTCTCTCATTCATTTGTTTATTGTAGTTTCTTTAAATAATTAATTTATCATTACGTTTAATTTGAATAGTAATTTTATATTAAGTTCGACAATAATTTAACTTGAGTCATGTTCATTTAATAGATTCTTACTATTTTACTCGAATTCATTAAACACACCGAGTAAAAAATCATGAATTTCTCTTTCTTTTTGGTAATTTTTGCTGGTAATGTTGTGAAGAGTCATAAACACAAGGCACATATTAGATTTAAGTTTCCACATGCCTCTCATGTGCAGTCCAATTTCATCATCGTCATCCTATGGACTCCCCATGCCTGAAACTCGGCAGTTAAAAAACATTTCGGTTACGCACTCCACCGAGTCGGAGCGACTCAAGCCGCACGATCCGAACCCGAGTCACTGAGCTGGAACCATGTTGCTGGATCTCGGTCCGTTCTCCGACGAGAACTTCGACCGTAAGAAGTGGGTGAACTCGGCGTGCCAGAGTCGCCACCCGCAGGACTCAGTCGACAAGCACCTCGTGGGTCTGGAGATGAAAATCCAGATGGTCTCGGAAGAGAGTGTGGAAAGGTCAGGAAGAGAAAGAGAAGCTTCTGGAATTCTGGAAGCACGTTGGGCTTGGTCTGAGACTGATGGCTTATGGAATAGTTAAATTTATTTTGAAAATTCTATTTGTATCACATCATCCGGTATCAGGATTACATAAAAAAAAATGTAGATGAAGAAAATTTTCCAGTTGCTTGGTTTTTTTTTTTTTTTTTGGCCTTTCTCTTGCTTTAGTTGTAGTTTGATTTCAAGGCTGGCCATTGATTCAAATGACCAATGCAATAGGAATAGGACCAAGTGACAGTTCACATTCTTTCTGACCATAGTTTGGATTTGAAGGATTACCAGTAAAGAGACCAGCAAATGAAATATGTTGAAAATTTGAAATGTAGATGAAATTCCTTAAAACATTGCCTGATTGGCAGAAGCATCTACAATTCCAGGGGCCGATAAGGCAAGCTGAACTGTCTAGAGGGTTTCAAGCTTCCTAGTCAAATGTAGGCCGGGTAATCTAGCACATTACTATTTCATTGAACAACATTATACCAGTACGTAAAGAAATATATATGCTAATTCTACTTGCCAGCCAAGGAGACATTCATTAGTATTAGTAAAGAGGCCAAAAGTTTTAGCGATTTTTTTAGGCTCGTCAAATAGCTGGGAATTCTGGTTGTTGTATGATAAATATTGAGGTTGATATCAATCTAATTGTCATGAACATCTGCATTCTCTTTTTAGTATGATCAACGGTTGCAAGGAGGTTGACAAATTCAAACCCGGAAACTCAATATCCGTTTCCACATGCAAAAACTGATCAAGTAAGGAAACAAATTTTGGGCTTCCTGCCAAGTCTCTGGACCTGATTAACTAGTTTCATATCAACTCTGCTAATAATGTGACATATCAACTCTGTTTTCATTTTGTGACATAATTTTCTCTACCATGGGATGGAAAATTTATGTAAGAGACTTTTCCAAGTCTTTTGTGGTGAATTTGGTCATGAACTTTCAAATCAATCGACATTGTTCCGGTGGGAAAACAAGAGCAGTATTTATGGAAGCAAGCCAAGTCGTCTTTGGAAAAGCAAGTCAACACTGCTAGGTCGTTGTTCATTACTTCAAACTAATTTCAGTCAAGCAAAGTGTCTGATGCAGATTACCATATCTCGAATCCTATAAGTTAATTTGTCAGGCCTCAAATGGAACTCACAAATCTTCACAACCCCATAACCAATTCAAAATGACCTCATCATACTTTTTTTCCAATGTACTAGCACTAATACTAGTACTAGCAATTGCTTTTTTTTTGTTGCTGCAGGGCCATGGCCTCAACCATGGACAGCAATAGGTTAGCACTCAGAGGAGGCAACGAGACAGATAGGCTGGCATTGCTTGCCATTAAAGCTCAAATACACCAAAATCCCAACCGGCCAGTCATGAGCTCGTGGAATAAGTCCACTCATTTTTGCAACTAGCATGGTGTCACCTGCAGCCGACGCCATCTTCAGAGGGTCATTAAGCTGAACTTAACCTCCCTGAAGTTATCCGGGTCCATATCTCCGCACATAGGAAACCTGAGCTTCCTAAGGGATCTAAGCTTCTATGATAATAGCTTCACCAAAAAAATCCCTCCAGAAATTGGGCACTTGCGGAGGTTGCGGATATTACGTCTAGAAAACAACTCACTCAGTGGTCCTATTCCTGCCAATATCTCCAATTGCTTCAAACTCATTATTATCGATGTTTCTTACAACAAGCTGGGAGGTAACATTCCTCCAGAACTTGGCTCCTTGTCTAAGCTTGAGTATCTTAGTTTGCTATTTAATAATCTAACAGGAGGGATACCTCCCTCCTTGGGTAACCTTTCTAGTCTTGGCTCACTTGATGCTTATAGTAATAACTTGGTGGGAAGTATTCCTAGTTCTCTAGGCCAACTGAAAAAATTAACATATTTCTCATTGGAATCAAACCAGTTGTCTGGTACCATCCCTCCCTCCATCTATAACATCTCAAGTCTCATTGGATTTATCATAGGAATAAACCAAATTCAAGGGAGCATGCCCCCAACCTTGTTCAGAACCCTTTTGAATCTCAAATATTTTTGCATTTCCGATAATCAGTTGAGTGGATCACTTCCTCTGTCAATAAGCAATGCCACTAATTTAGTGGATTTTTATGTTGAGAATAACCAAATAACAGGGCAAGTGCCAAACTTACAAAAGCTTCGTACCCTTGTGACATTCTATATTGCTGGTAATCATCTCGGAAGTGGCAGTGATGGGGACTTGAGTTTTTTCTCATACTTGACCAATGCTACACAGTTGGTGTGGTTGGCTGCAGATACCAACAACTTCGGAGGGACGTTGCCCGCATCAGTATCCAATCTCTCAACCAACCTTGCAGGTCTCGATGTTCACAAAAACCAATTACATGGAAGCATCCCTGCAGGGATAGTGAATCTGGTCAACATGGAATTATTGGTTTTGTCTGATAACATGTTCACAGGTAACATTCCCACTGACATCGGGAAACTTTCAAGTCTTGGGAAATTGGGTTTTCATAATAACAGATTATCAGGAAGCCTCCCATCCTCTCTAGAAAATCTGACATCATTAGTTTATCTCGAATTGCAAGGAAATAATTTTAATGGTACCATCCCTACAAGCCTTGGGGAATGCCATTCATTGCTAGTGCTTGATCTTTCACGCAATAATCTTAGTGGGGACATACCTCCACAAGTTATTGGTGTTCCTTCTTTATCAATATCTTTGAACTTGTCTGAAAATCGTCTCAGTGGTTCCCTTCCCTTGGAGGTAGGAAAGTTAAAAAGTCTAGGTGAGTTGGATCTCTCTAATAATATGATATCAGGAAAACTTCCTAGTAGCCTTGGTAGTTGCCTGAGTTTAGAAATCCTGCTCTTGCAAGGAAACTTCTTTGACGGCTCCATTCCTTCGGCTATGGTTTCCTTGAGAGGGATTCGAGATTTAGACCTTTCGCGCAATAATCTCTCCGGTGAAATTCCTGAATTTCTGGCGGGGTTTGGAAGCTTGAAGCAACTTAACCTGTCTTTCAATGACTTTAGGGGTGCAGTACCAGTTAAAGGTGTCTTTAACAATGCAAGTGCCACTTCAGTTGTCGGAAACACTAGGCTCTGCGGAGGTATTTCTGAATTTCAGCTTCGAAAGTGCAAGTCTAAAGAATCGAGGTCTCGTAGCATGAAACTAACAATCTCATTAGTATCCGCATTCACACTTCTTGGAATTGCTATGCTGCTGACATTTATGTTTCTTTGTTTCTCCAAAAAGAAAAGCAAAGCAACTTCATCAAGCACATTTTCGAACTCTATTTTGCAAGTCTCATATAATACTCTCTCCAAAGCTACTGATGGTTTCTCTGCAACAAATTTGATTGGTGCGGGTAGTTTTGGGTTTGTCTACAAAGGAGTTCTCAACGAAGATGGAGCTCAGCTTGTTGCTGTGAAGGTGTTTAACATGTTACGCCGGGGAGCTTCCAAGAGTTTCCTAGCCGAATGTGAGGCACTCCGAAATATCAGACATCGAAATCTAGTCCCAATTATAACTGCATGTTTGAGTTTTGACTCTCATGGTAATGATTTCAAGGCTTTGGTTTATAAGTTCATGGAGAATGGGAGCTTAGAGGAGTGGCTACATCCAACTACTGGGACAGAGGACGCACTGAAGAATTTAAGTCTTGTTCAGAGGCTAAACATTGCCATTGATGTTGCTTGTGCACTGGATTATCTTCATAATCATAGCAAAACACCAATAGTTCATTGTGATCTCAAGCCAAGCAATGTTCTTTTGGACAATGACTTGACTGGACATGTTGCTGACTTTGGATTAGCTAGATTCCTCTCAAGAATAGCCGATAACGTCTCAGCAAATCAATCAAGTTCCATTGCAATAAGAGGGACTATTGGTTATGCTGCTCCAGGTATGCACTTGTGCTATTTTGTTCTGCTATTTTTCTTGTAGCTAGGTAGTTTCATTACTGAGAGTTGCTTTGCTAACAATTACTGTGGTGTTTGAACTTTGAACCACAGAGTATGGAATGGGTAGTGAGGTGTCAACATATGGAGATGTCTACAGCTTCGGCATTCTCTTGTTAGAGATGTTTACAGGGAAGAGACCCACTGACCACATGTTTGTGGACGGTTTGAACCTTCACAAGTTTGTGAAGATGGCCTTCTGCGAGCGAGTTTTAGAGATTGCTGATTCATCACTTGTTCAAGTAGGCAATCCCAGCCAGAGCACCAATGATGCTCTTGAGGAATGCTTGAGTTTAATACTGGGAATTGGAGTTGCTTGCTCTGTGGAATCTCCAACAGACCGAGAGAATATCGGTGATGTTGTATCTGAACTGAAAAGCATTCGAGCCACTCTTGTTGGATAGAAACTTTGCTATTGTTTTGTTATGGCTTCCACTGCCAATCATGCATGTTTTTATGTGCTGCCCGCTTTCAATTCTTGTTGCTACTATATATGCACGAAGAATGTTTAATTAGGTAAATACTACATCTTGTATTTTGTGTTTGGCCTTGAACTGGAGCACTTCAATGATCAAGTTCATTACAATGAATAGAAAATAAGTTTCTGTTTCCTAATTTCTATACATCGTGTATTTTCAAGTTTTGTTTTTTGCTTTTATCTTCCTTCAGTTGTTCAATTTCTAGGCCATTGATTCAAATGAATAATGCAATAGGAAGAGTACCAGGTGACAATTCACATTCTTTCTTTGACATGTGTAGGCAGCTCAATAAATCGCCTTTCTCTTAGGCGTGTTTATTGTTCAATCAAGGCTTGGATTAAGTTTGCATCCCCTCACTTTCCTGGTTGTGCTTCGGGGAGGTTGGATTCCAATTTGCTTTTGGAGCTTGGGGTGCAACCGGTGGCTAAAATGGTGCGTCCCCGCCTTGTTTTCTGGGTTCCTCCAAAGCGTCCATGGATAAAGCTCAATGCTGATGGTCTTGCCAAAGGCAATCCAGGTCCAGCTGCTTGTGGTGGAATTTTTAGGGGAGAAAATGGTTGTTATATTGGGGGGTTATTGTGGTAGGTTGGGTATTGGCAATGCTTTCTATTCGGAGTTGATGGCTGTCATTATTGGGGTTGAATTTGCATATCTGCATCGCTGGCATCATTTGTGTTGGAGAGTGATTCTACCAGCGTTGTCAATTGTCTCGTGTCATCAACCTTTGTCCCTTCTTGGCCTATGTGAATCCTTTGGAGTAATTGCCTAGCTCGCCTTCGAGTAATGCAACTTCGCTGCTCTCATGTTCTCAGGGAGGGTAATGCGGCTGCTGATGGTCTCGCCAACTTGGGTTTGGCTTATCCATCTGTTTCTTGGTTCTTATTTCCTCCAATGGAGATTCACGGGTTGTTGTTACGTGATGCTTCTAGAGCTTCACATCTTCGCCACAAGTAATGTTTTATTGCACGAACTGTTTCTACATAGTAATCACAGCTACACACAGTTTGATTTCTTTTTACTCTCTCTTTTGGAGGAGTTTTCTTTTTTCTTCTTTTGTTATTGCTCTTTCTGGGAAAGGTTTTGGTTTGGTCCCCCTTTCCTCTTTGTATTTTTTCTTTTATCCTTTATTTTTTAATAAAATTAAATGGAGGGATATATGGGCGGTGGTTTCCGGTTATGATGGCCCCCTTTCCTTCGGGGATGTGGTGGGTGCTTGACACCCAAAATCGGCTGTTGCAGAGGAGCTAATATCGCCTAATCCTCTATTTATATTATAAAAAAAAAAGGTGTAGGCAGCTTAAACATAGTTTGGATTTTGAGGCCATACCAGTAAAGAGACCAGCAAATGAAATATGATAGGAGCAACAATTAGAAAGCATAAAAGAAAGGAAAGAGATTCAAATCATAATTCATTCATACCCATCTCTGGTTACAGCATACAAGCTTAAAGGAGTTGAATCCAGATACAAACAAAAGGAGAGATGAAAGGAGAGGTAGACACATGGTCGAGGTCCACTGTGGATGTATTCTAACTCTGTCTCTTGTGCAGTACTTCTGAGAATGAGGAATTGGGTTGCTTAAGAGGGAAATTAAGTGGGCTTGTTCTATCAGGTCCCCCCCCTTGAGATGCAAGTAGGGCTGGGCGTTAGGACCCGAAGGACAGAGAACCCGACCCGGACCGACCCAAAAAGCCCGAATCGGGTCGGTTTTAAGAAGAAATATTTCGGTTCGATGCAAAGCCCGACCCGAATGACTGTTTATCCGATCGGTGTCGGGCTTGATATTTTCCGGGACCGAAAGACCGATTGGAACCAATTTCCCCTCCATCTCAGCCTCTCGAAACTCTCCTCCCAAGCCAGCTCCTCCTCCTCCTTCTCCATACTCAAATATGCAGCTTACCAATCACCAAACCATAGCCAACACTTCAACCGATTCACATCGGAGAACAAGTTCCAGTCCCTGCAACAATAGCCCGCAGCATCATCCTTGGAACAACATACCGCTCCATTTCCCAAACCTCACTTGCCTAACCCTGTGATCCTCCCCATCAAATCAAAATTGACAGAAGCACTATGGGTCAAAACAACCCACCTATCTCACCGACTCACCCCAGTCACCAAAATCAATCAAAAGGACGTAGCACACACCATCACTCAGCGAGAAAGAGAGAATTGCATAATGGATTAATGGGGATTGGGGAGGAAGAAAAAAGGGGAAAAAAAAAGAAAAAAAAAAGAAGAAGACGGCTAGAAGAGAGAGAGCAGAAAGTGAGAAAGGGTTCTGCCGTTCTGGAGTTTTAAGTTTTGTTTTGTTTCGTTTCATTTCTCCCGGCTAGGATGAAATAAATATAAAGTTTGTACAAGTTATACTGAGAGCGTCTCGTGCTCCAGTGGTTGGGAGCGAGGCTTTCGTATGGGAGGTTGAGGGTTCAAACCTCGCCTCTCACCCAATTTTGTGTGTATTTTGCATAAAGCTGGGAAACTGGATTTGGGCCCGAAAAGCCCGAAGACCGAACCGGCCCGTTTGAGGTCGGTTTCTGTCGGTTTCCATTTTGAAAAAGCCTGAACTGACAAGGCCCAATTGTTTCGGGTTCGGTCTCGGTCTCACCAAATGTTAGGCCCGGCCCAGGCCTAGATGCAAGCCGTCCACGGTTGCAGAAGTCCGGAAAATGAGCCATGATGAGATGGGTCTCCTCCCAGGTGGCGTCCTCTTCAGGAAGGCCATTCCATTCAATCAACCACTGAGTAATAGGACGTTTCTTCTTGTGAGTGACAGCCATGTCCAAGACTCGAGATGGAGTCTAGATCATGTTGCCCTGTGGATCCATCTGGGGGAGTGTTTGTGAACGAGGGATATCATCTCTAAGGCGCGGTTTGATGAGGGATACATGAAAGACCAGATGGATCTTGGAAGATGCCGGAAGAGCAAGGCGGTAAGCGACGACACCGATCCACTCTGTAATCTGAAAGGGACCGTAGAATCTGGGGGACAATTTGTGGGAGGAACGCTTGGCCACCGAGCGCTACCGGTACTGGTGAAGTTTAAGGAAAACCCAATCACCGACTGTAAATTCTCTCTCCATGCTATGGCGATCGGCTTGCTGCTTCATGCGATTATGAGCCTGAGACATGTGAAGCTTGAGGGAGGCTAGAAGTGCATCTCGGTCGCTCAAGGCAACATCAACAGTGTTCACCGAAGTGGATCCAGGTAAGTTTCGAGAAATTGAGAGTGGTGGGGATCCATAAACAGCCTGATACGGTGTCATTTTGATGGTGGCATGATAGATGGTGTTATACCACCACTCTGCCCAATGGAGGAGGTTGCGCCAAGCAGAGGGTTGTCAGCCACGAAGCATCTCAGGTAGTGCTCCAGGGATCGATTAACCACCTCCATTTGAACATCGGATTGGGGGTGGTACGCGGAGCTTCTACAAAGCTGTGTACCTTGTAATTTATAGAAGGACTTCCAAAAGTGACTCAGGAAGATTGGGTCACGATCGGAGGTGATGGTGCGAGGCGTCCCATGGAGCCTAAACACTTCCTTCATGAAGGTTTCGACTATCTGAGCTGCGGTGTAAGGATGGGTGACTGCAATGAAGTGGCCGTACTTCGAAAGTCGGTCTACCACTACCAGAATGGCATTGGTAACCTGAAAGTTAGGCAACCCATCGATAAAGTCCATAGATATGTCGACCCAAACTTCTTCCGATACCGGCAGAGGTTGGAGAAGGCTCGGGGGGTTGATAGTCTCATAGGTCTATCTTTGACATTGATCGTAGCGATGAAAGTTTTGACGTCCTTCCTCATGCCTGGCCAAGCAAAATTCAGAGACAAACGGGCAAAGATAGCCTGAATGGCCAGCCTGCAGAGAAGAATGAAATTTGTGTAGCACCTTTGCACGCCATTCTGAGGTTTGGAGAACGAATACTCTGCCTTTGTAAATTAGCTTGTTGTTTACCCATGAGAAACCCTTCCTAGTAGGGGCTCCTTATTGCAAGGCTGCAGTGATCTGTTGGGCTTCTAGGTCACGGGTGCAGGCCTATAGGATGTGGTTGACACCGTCAAACATGGGGGAGGAGAGAGCCTGAATGGCGCACAACTCAAGTTGGCGAGAGAGAGCATCGGGAACAGTGTTAAGATGGCCAGCCTGGTATTCAATCTTGTAATTGTAGCCGAGGAGCTTAACCAGCCACTTGTGCTGGGAGGGCGTGGTAATATGCTGATCAAGTAGGTTTTTGAGCGTCTGATGATCCGTAAGGATAGTGAACTGATTACCCAATAAGTAAGGCCTCAATTTATCAATTGCAAAAAGCACGGCAAAAATCTCTTTGTCATAGGTAGATAGGATCTGATTCTTGGGTAAAAGAGTTTTGCTGAGAAAGGTGATAGGGTGCTTTTGTTGACACAGAACAACTCCAATCCCAAGGCCGCTGGCATCAGTTTCAATGGTAAATGGCATGGAGAAGTTCGGAAGAGCCAGCACGAGGGCGGTGGTTATTGCTAATTTCAGCCGGTAAAAAGCATCCTTAGAGGCAGTTGTCCAAATAAAATTATTGGACTTGAGCATGGAGGTGAGAGGTTGTACAATCAGCCCAAAATGAGGGACAAACTGGCTGTAGTAGCCCACTAGGCCGAGGAATCCACGCAGCCCTTTAACAGTTTGGGGTTTAGGCTAGTCTTGTAAACATTGCACCTTGTCTGGGTCCATAGAGGTTCCTGAGTCCGAAATCACATGACCCAAGTAGCTGACCTTGTCTTGGGTAAAAGAACATTTCTGCAACTTAACTTTTAAATGATGACTTTATAATAAATGAAATACTTCCTCAAGATGAGTAATGTGAGAAGGTAAATCCGAGCTATATATCAAGATATCATCGAAAAAAACTAAGACAAATTTCCGTAGAAGTGGTCTAAAGATGTGATTCACTAAAGCTTGAAATGTAGAAGGAGCATTGGAAAGGCCAAAGGGCATTACCACAAACTCGTAGTGGCCGTTATGAGTCCGGAATGCGGTTTTATAGATGTCATGCTCATGCATTCGGATTTGGTGGTAACTCGAACGAAGATCTAACTTGGAGAAAAACTTTGCACCATGGAGCTCATCAAGTAGCTCATCGACCACGGGAATGGGAAACCAGTCCTTGATTGTGGCGGCATTAAGTTGCCGGTAATCCACACAAAACCGCCAAGTGCCTTCCTTTTTCTTGACCAAAAGCATCGGAAAAGAAAAAGGACTGCGGCTCGGCCGTATCAACCCATTTGCTAGTATATCTTGAACTTGTATTTCCAATTCTTCTTTTTGGGAGTGAGCATATCGATAAGGTCATACATTAATTGGGCCGGTGTTGGGCATAAGAGGGATACGATGATCAAAGGCTCGGCTTGGGTGTAGGTTAGTGGGTGCAGAGAACAAGTCTCTATGGTTGTCCAAAAGAGACTGGAGTGGTGGAGGGTATGTGGTTGGTGTAGAAATAGTGGGCCTGGGAGGATTGGAAAAGAATTCTTGTTGGTTAGAAGGAAATATGGTCATGATGGTTGTTTGGTCATTTTGACTGGGCTTTTTGGTGAGGCCCTGAAGCACATGGCATTTTCCTTGGGCTGTGAACATCATGACCTTATCTAAGAAATGCCACCCAATAACGCCTAAGGTATCGAGCCATTCTGCTCCCAGCAATAGCTCACAACCAGGGACTTGGAGTAGAAGGAAAGAGTTAGTAAACTGATAACCCTGAATTTGGACCGTCATGTCGACTGCTTGCTCGGAGGGTGAGATGGGTTGGTTGTAGGCTGAGGTAAATTGGAGTTTCGATGCCGGCCGGATAGTGAGGCCAAAACGGTGGGCTACGGCGGGGCTCAAAAAATTCCGAGTGGAGCCACAGTCAACGAAAACTGCGACTAGGTTGCCATTGATGTTGCCTTCGAACCTCATCATCTCACTTATGGTTGTGTTTGTGATGGCATGGAGGGGAAGTACTTGGTCTTCGTCGGAGTGGTGGTCCTCCTCATGGGATCCCTCGGCTGGGTGCTCCTCCAACGGCTCTAAGGATTCCAGGATGGCCATGATAGGTGTCTTGCAGACGTGTGATTTGGACTAAGTTTCATCGCAACCATAGCAGAGGCCCTGAGCTCTGCGTTCCCTCTGTTCTGCCGGGGACCATTTGCGAAACGGGCCCTTATGTTTTGGCTTCGGGGTGGTGTGTAAGGACTGGGTAGTGGGTAGGTTGGTGGAATTGTGAGTGTGGGGGAGGGAAATTTGGCATGTAGTGGGGGTAGAGTAGAGGTGGGAGAATTGAGTGGGTTTTACCGAGTGATGCCAAGAAGTACGGTTGTGTCGGGAGGAACGGATGTTGGCCAGTTTTATTTTAAAGCGACGTGCCAAGCTCTAAGCCGATACCAGAGTGTGGGGCTCCAAGTCAATCACGTCGTGCCTGATTTCCTGTTTCAATCCAATGAGAAAGATGGGGAGCAGTTCGGATTCCGACCAACCTCTTGCCCTTCTGGCGAGCTTCGTAAAGGCCATGATGAATTCATCCACAGAAGAGGACTACTGCAATTGGGAGAGAGCAATCTTGAAGTCGACAACGTTGCCGGCATCGTGATGCTCGAGGAATGTATAGGCAAATTGCTCCCAACTGGCTGCCGGATACTGTTGCTCGAAGGAGTTCATCCACATGCAAGCATCAGGGCCGAAGAAAGGAGGCTACTGTGGAGATGTACTCGGAAGGGTGAATCCGGTGTGTCCGGGGGTACCGCTCAACCATCGTTAGCCAGCCAATGACATCGTCTCCGGTGAATATGGGTAGGGTCATTTTAGGGGGTTTGGAGTGGTAAAAATCATGGTGATGTGGTGGAGGGCCTCTGGCGTATGTGATGGTGGTGGAAAAGGGAATAGAAAATTCTGGTAGAGAGAGGTGTGGTTGAGGAGCAGATAGACCAGAAGAGACAAGGGGTTGGGGAAAAGATGTTATGGTGGAGAAGTGTTGTGGGCTGAAGAGAATGATGGTGTGTGAGGAGAAGAGTCATGGGGTGTTGGTGAAGGTATGGAGCCAAAAGTGATTTGGGGAAGGGTGGAAGGTGTTTGGGGAGGAGGAGGGAGGGAAAAAGATGGTGTTGGTGAGTAGGATGAGACTTTTTTAGACGAGTGTATCAATTGGTGTTGATGGGTAAGAGCCTGCACTATGGTGCTCTATAGGGCGGCTATCTGGGCGGTTATTCGGTTTTGAAAGGAAGAGTGGTTGTGGTGGATGCCGTCGATGGAATGGTGGAACTCATCTCGAATGAGCTCTAAAGAGTGATGGAATTCCTCTCTGTGAAGTTGTGAGTCATCTCCGGGTTGGTTGGGGCAGATGGTATGGTGGAGATTGGTGGGAGGGGTGGGACAAATGCGGAGGTTGTAGGGGTGGAGGAGGGGGCGGAAGTTTGCACGGTCCGGGAAGGAGCCATGCTTTGATACCAGATGATAGGAGCAAAAATTAGAAAGCATAAAAGAAAGGAAAGAGATTCAAATCATAATTCATTCATATCCATCTCAGGTTACAGCATACAAGCTTAAAGGAGTTGAATCCAGATACAGACAAAAGGAGAGATGAAAGGAGAGGTAGACACATGGTCGAGGTCCACTGTGGATGTATTCTAACTCTGTCTCTTGTGCAGTTCTTCTGAGAATGAGGAATTGGGCTGCTTAAGAGGGAAATTAAGTGGGCTTGTTCTATCAAAATATGTTCAAATGTAGATGGAATTTCCTAACATTGCCTAATTGACATCGAAACATTTACAATTCCAGAGGCCGAAAAAGCAAGCTGAACTGATCAACTACAAGATTTTCAAGCTATCCGGTCGAAAATTTAGGCAGGATAATCTCTAGATTTTGAGCAACAAACAACATTAAATGGACATTTCATCAAACACATTACACTTGACATGAAAAGACTATAACAATCTAATGGCAGTACCCAAGCAACCAAACCCATAAATGGAGGAAAGGGGTCTGAGGCAGTATGAGTGCGTCAGGCGGGCTTGGCATAGCGATAGGCACCAACCCATGAGAGGCTCCATTATTCAGCAGATGTTCAAGGTCGTCAGTGAAGTTCATAGCTCCAAAACGAAGAACAACAAGGAGTGGCAGGAAAAGCTGGCCATGGTGGTTTTGAGAGCAGAGAAATCATGTATTCCAAAGACAATTCAGAGGCTGAGTGATGCGGAAAGCATGAACACGATAGCAAGAGACTCCGTCAAGCGTCGAAAGCCATATGAGATGAGCTGGAATCCACTAGCAATTACGGGCACAGCCGTAAGAAACATAGAGAAACTTCTCTAATATTTGGTTTTTTTTATTGATAACTTGAATGAAAATTACAATCTAAGAGGTGCCTTATATAGGGCATATAGCATAAACCTAATACAATTAGAAAACATAAAGAACAATGAAACCTAATTAAACCTGATTAAATAAAAATCGGAAATAGAATCCTGGATACTAAAGAATATTACGCTTGGAATCCTAATCAAGATTTTGCTCAAGAATCCCGATATATCCAAAAGAGTAATTTATGATTAATTCCATCATTAAGAAGCCTATTTGAATACCAATTTCCAATATTCAAATTATTCTTCTTAATGTGAAGATGCTTCTTTCTTTTCAAGATTTTTTGTTGAAATTGGCTAAAATCTCGTCCTACATCAGTCTCCTCCACTTGAAAAGAACTCGACCTCGAGTTCCTCTTGTATGTAGCCCGATCATTAGTAGGAATAAAACATGATAAGCCATCAACTTCAATATTCTCAAAATTAAAAGGTATCACCATGAATCCAATACCGTAGACAAGTTTAGAATAAGCATCTTGAAACTTGAACTCCTCCACTTGAAAAGGAATAGGCAATGACTTCTCCTTGGGTTGATCTTAAACACAATTTGGCATACATGACATGGATATTGATGTGATGAATGAATCAGCTTCCTTGTCCTTAATGAGTTTCTCTTCAATCTTCAAAGTGGCTTCTTCATGTTCCTTTTCACATACCTTAGGATGGTCATTCTTGTTGTTCTTCCTTCTAGGCTTGATTTTAATTTTGTGCGACTCCCACCTAAATAAATATGTGTTATCTTTGCAATAACCACCTTTGACGCTTTCATGCCATGGTCTTCCAAAAAGCACATTAGTGTCGTCCATGTCAAGTAATCTCTTATTTACAAAATTTTCCCATAGAGACAGGAAATTTACAAACCTCTGTTACTTGTGCATATTCATCATCTCCAAATGGAATCCAATATGGATCCCTTAGCTTCACTGTCGGTAATTGAAAATAATCTACAACTTTATTTGCTACAAAGTTCTCTCATAGACCACTGTCAATTATTACAGAGCATACCTTATCTTTGATGATACATGTAGCTCGGAAGTCGTCGTAATCCGGCATTGTGAATATCCAACGTTCCATGTTCTTTTTTTTTTTTTTTTGGATTGATGAGGTTGTCCTAGGGTGAATCCCTTGGCATATTCCTCTTCAACGAAACTTTCTTTGATAGATACTCTACGACCAGCGTAGTTGAGGTTGGTGGTAGTGAACTTCTCCCTTGGATCGTCGTCTGCTAAGAAGCGGGCGATACCCGCTTTGATACCAAATGATGCAGGAAGCTTGAACACGATAGCAAGAGGCTCCGTCAAGCGTCGAAAGCCATATGAGATGAGTTAGAATCCACTAGCAATTATGGGCACAGCTGTAAGAAACATAGAGAAACTTCTCTAATATTTGGTTTTTTTTATTGATAACTTGAATGAAAATTACAATCTAAGAGGTGTCTTATATATGACATATAGCATAAACCTAATACAACTAGAAAACATAAAGAACAATGAAACCTAATTAAACCTGATTAAATAAAAATCGGAAATAGAATCCTAGATACTAAAAAATATTACACTTGGAATCCTAATCAAGATTTTGCTCGAGAATCCCGATATATCCAAAAGAGTAATTTATGATTAATTCCATCATTAAGAAGCCTATTTGAATACCAATTTCCAATATTCAAATTATTCTTCTTAATGTGAAGACGTTTCCTTCTTTTCGAGATTTTTTGTTGAAATTGGCTAAAATCTCGTCCTAAATCACTAAGTACATGAATTCTGATACACTATGATAGAGCAAATGACGCCATTAACACAATTATTCCAAGATATGAGGGCACTGAAACCGGGGACCTTTTGCCGCCGTGTGTTGAAGCTGCACTTAATCTGGGTTGTGTTGCGGTAAGAGCTTCAAGAAGCCAATGCCACAGTAATCCAAGGAGTTACCACATTTCGAGACCACAAGAACCCCCTTCTCCACCCACTAGAATTTTAGATAGACCATCTGATGAACGACGCCCTCCGTTTTCTCCTCCACATCACCCGGGAAATCAATCAAACTTTGCAAGACCCTCAGCTGTGAGTTCTGCACATTTGGTCCCAGAAGCTCACAGTCATGCCAACCAAGGTAGTAACCTGACTAACCCTCGGCATTACCCATTTTCACTTGAGAATGTTCCTGGTGGCCATAACCAGGTAACAACAATGTCAACCAACAACCAATTGAACTTAGGTTCAGTATATCCATTGTGTTATGGATCTCACTATCAAACTGAAGCATCCCAGTTAGGTCCTCAGGTCCCAGAAAATGCACATTCTGGGACTATATATGTTGGTACACCAGTTACATCAATTCAGGAGCCTACCAAGCATAATATTTTCACCTGTCAAAGGGCTGAAAATGTGTCACACAGAATTCCCCAAGTAGATGTTATGGACATCCAGGAGAAGCCACGAGAAGCAGAATATGTGGAAGTAAAGCCACTTGTGCATCTTACTTCATGCTTAAGTTCGTGATAAGCATGATCTTCTTGATTAGTCAAAAATGGAGGCTTGCTTCATGCTTAAGTTCTTGATAAGCATGGTGTTTTTGATAAGTCAAAGATTGTGACTTACTTCATGCTTAAGTTGTTGATAGGTAAAAGATTGTGACTTACTTCATACTTAAGTTGTTGATAGGTCAAAGATTGTGGCTACTTTCCAACATATGATAGTTGTAAAGATTGCATTTACAACTCATCTATAGCTAAGTTTCTTAAGCTTTAAGAAGCTAGTTGTAACCTCCTCTATGTAGTATAAATAGAGGTCTTGAGTTATAGAGTTGAAATCCCATGTTGTGGTGAGTGAAAACAAAGAGAGAGGGAGTGGAGTTTAGAGAGAAAATGGAGATTTCTCCTAAAACTCAAGTGTCTTTCCTTTGTTAGTGTGTATTTCCTCCTGTTATAAGAGAGAGGGTATTCTCAATTGTGCTCTCCTTAGTGCAAAGAGAAATTGTTGTATCCTTTTGCTCTAATAAAATCCTTCTACAATTTGCTTATTATCTTGTGCTTCACTCATTTTCATAGTTTCTACTTTAGTTGTAATTGGGTGCCCCATACCACAACGTTCCTAACAGAATATGATTTATCTTTGAGGTTGGGTCCTGTCTCACATTTATGTACTGATAGAGGAAGATATTGGCTCGAGTAATTCTCAAGAGGGCGGAAAGTTCAACGATTATTCACCATCTATAAGTAAGGAGTTCTGTTTCTTTCCTACTAAGACTGCTTATGATCCCTCTGAGTCCACTTCAAGCATGTGGAATCAGAGGGTGAAGATCGGAGTTTGAAGCCAACTTTAAAGAAGCGCAAAGCAACTTTTAGAAACAATGAAGAGGATGGGCAATTTTTCTGCCAGCCACCTGGCCAGCCCAACAGGTTTCCTGGTCGATTTACAGGGCCAGGTTTGTAGGCATTCTTTTCTTTTTGTAGTATTATACTATAATCTAAAGCCGAATAATCTTGACTGTTTATCCCTGTTCATTCAACTGTTCATACGTGAAGTGGCGGTTTTACCCTTCTGTTTCACACTATAATCTAAAGCCGAATAATCTTGACTGTTTATCCCTGTTCATTCAACTGTTCATACGTGAAGTGGCGGTTTTACCCTTCTGTTTCTCTCATTTACGGGATGCCATCGTTCTATGGTCAAGTCGAGTTCGTTCGTGGTTTCTGGAGAAAGCAGTCGAAACAGAGAGAGAGAGAGATAGCGAAAGAGAGCTAGAGAGAGTGGAGATTCCGTTTTTCTGTGAGGAGGAAGAAGATCTGCGTCTTGGATAGTTCTGCCGTCTACCTTTTGGGTTGGTTTTTTATTCGTGTCTTTGGTTTATAGTTTTGATTGAGGTTTTTCGCCGTGGTTGGTTTTGAATTGAATTGGGTTTCGATTTTGTAAGGGTATTGTACGGTTTTGCTGTGAGGAGGAAGAGGACCTGCGTTTTGGATAACTCTGCGTTTTGAGCCAAGGAGAAGATGAGGGATTTGGGTATATGGTTGTGATCGATACTTAGTTTTTGGGGTAAGTTCAGGTAATTTCGATTTTGATTGAAATTCTGGTTTCGATTTCAATATGGGATCTGTTTGATTGCTAGGTAAGTGAACAATTTTGAGAGTTGTTATACAATTTCTGTGTTGTGTTCAACCATAAGCATAGAATTGATTAAAAGATTTGAGCTTCACTCTGAGAATGATTGAATAGGAATTGGGCTTAAGACGAGTATTTGATTTTCTAATTCTGGGTATTGATTGCAGAGATTAGTTTCAGCACCAACCCAGTATCTGACATCTGAGAAGTTAAGCATTGGAAAAACCAAGTTCAAGGCTTTTGATTTGGGTGGCATCAGATTGCTTGCAGATTTTGGACAGATTTTGTAAGATTTTGATCAAAGGTCTTTTGCTGTTATTGGCTGAGTTGATTGAATGAGTTGCCAGAAAAAGATTGGTAGAATAAGATTAGTGTTTCTGTCTTAGTTTGATGAGGTCAAGTTAGATATTCTCTGCTAAAAGAAATGCAGAGTTTACACACAAAAACTCTACTGATGAGACCCATTCTCTTCAATTTATTTGTCTTTTGGGCAATCGCCAACTAAATTTAAGTGCCAGAGAGGAGATAGTGAAAAATGGTGAAGGCTGTGCACTATTGTAATTGTTGTGACCGATTAGATTTAGTCCTTTCCGTTTTCTGTTTGTGGATTGATTACTTTAGGCACTATCCTTATAAACACTAAAGTTTTAGATCAGTTACTGGTTCTGTTTGCATTCATTATTATTTTTTCTATATTGTTTCAAGTTGGTTCGGTTGTTTGGCTTCTTTTTGTTAAACAGTTGACAACTTGATTTTAATTCTTTTCTGATAAAACCAATAATTTATATTCATGAAAAAGATCTTCATTTCTTGCTCAACTACATCATGTTTTCGAACCCACTGTTTCTTGCTTTCATACTTTGAACTTCCTTCTTGCTCAAGTACATCATTATCATATTCATGCGTTCTGCTATTCGCCTATCAATTTAATCATCAAAGAATTCTGATATTTACATTTGTTGACACTGTATAGCAAATTAATGCTATTATCAAGAATTTCTACTCACATAATGCAACTAATTTCATTTTCAAAATTACTTTGTGCAGCATCAGCTCTGTTTCACAACTGGAAATCACTGAGCAAGAGGAAAAAAATCAAACAATAGCTTCATCTGTTCACTGTCAAAGATAAATGAAGCTACAGGTAAAGGCTTTTATTCATGAATTTATAACATTTCTATTTGTTTGTACTCTACAACATATTAATCGTATCAATAGTGTTAATCAATGATAGTTTGAGGTTTAGGCAATAGATATCATCCTCAGCAATGAATGTTGACATGAATTAGTCACTTGATTTTCTGACCTTCTGTGACATTTGAATCGTAAAGGACTCATGAGTTGCCTTAACAAGAAATTCAAACCAAGCTCAGAATGTTTTAGCTTTCATTTCAGTAATGTTTTTTGTTTAAATGTTTGAGTTCAATGAATATCGACTCAGATACGAAATTCATTTTTTTCATTCACTTTTGCCTATAGCACTATCTCAATATAACTGTTTGTTATACTCAGTTATTGCTTAAGATGATGTATCATGTATACCAGTGACCTAGCTTAAACTAATTATTTAGGATTGAGTTAAATACATTTTGCATTTTGTATAGGTTTCCAAATATATCTTGCATTGGCATTGTAAGCTCATCCCATTCATTCATCTGATTTCAATTTTTGTTTTGTTTTGTTTTTTGTTTTTTTTTTTTTTTTTTTTTTTTGGTATTGCAATAAATTCGTAACTGGTTTTCTGAGATAGTAAATTAAGAGACACTGATCTTTTCTATTTTGAAGTTATAAGAAAATGAGTGACAGTTCTTATTCCAATGGCAATGCCAATGTGAATGGAAATGGAAATGTTGTGAATGGTTACTAGAAGAGCTGCTGGTACGAGAAGGAAATCGAAGAAACCTTAGGCTGGAGCTTTGCTTTTAATATGTATAGTTACTTATGTATACATTTTCAGTACAATCAGTTACATTAATTTAGTAATCTTGGCTTCTACATCATTTTTTTTTCTTTTTCTTTTTCTTTTTGTGGTTCCTATTTCATTTTATACTTGAATGCGGAAACACACACACACACACAAAACAAGAACTAGCTGACTTATGGCCCTATATTAAAATTTGAGAGTGAAAGTTCTTTACTTTACAAATTGAATGAAAAGTTTCATAATTTTACCATAGTAACATTTTTTTTTTTTGACAACAAATATTGGTTGGATTAGAGGTACCGCAGCATATAAATAAACCCGCGGCATCGCGCGGGATACTCTGCTAGTATTCTACATATACTAAATGTGGTCGCACTGTTCATCCCTGTTCATCACTGTTCATAGGACAGTGAAGTGACGATTTTGTCCTCCTTTTTTCTCCATTTGTTCTACAACGTTCTGCCCTCCTTTTTTTTCTCCCTTTGTTCTACAGGCTTCTCATTCTATTGCTGCGATCAAAATAATCTTGAGAGAGAGAGAGAGAGAAATAGCGTGTGTTTGTTTGCTTTGTGCGAAGAGATGGAAAGATCGATTGTTGCTGCAATCACGTAATCAACTGCGTCGGTTTCTGAATTTCTGAAATTTCGTTCGCATCTTTGTTTGGTTTCTGATTGAGTGGGATTTTTTTTATGTCGATTTTGCAGGAACAATTTGAGGATCTTACAGCCCAGGGTTGCGATCGTCTAGCCCGTGTAGAGATAGGAAGGGATTGGTACAATAGGAAGGGATCATCGCCATTGTTGAAGATCCACCTTCCAGGTCCAGTTCCCTTCCCTCTAACTCATGTATATCTGTACATATAGCTTCAGTTTTGTTTATATCGTTCTTCGTCAATGGTGTGTTTGATTTGTTTGGAAAAGCTGAGAAACTATACGAAATTCATTCGAGTCTTTGAGTTTTGGGTTCTACAGAGAAAACCCAAAACTGGGTTCTGTATGGTTAGTCAATCAAGTTGAATTTTTTGATCCTCTGAGAAGAATTAGTAATAATATAATGGACCCTTTTTTTTTTGTTGGTTTAATTTTGGACGTGGTGTATATTATGGTTTCAGTTCTGTACAGGAGTGTTTTATTTTCGATGTTGAGATTAAGTGTCGATTAGGGTTAAGTAGAAAATTAGAGGCAGGAAACAGTATAAAAGAAGCGGGCTGAGTCTAATTAAGCTTTAGGTTTTAAGTATGGATAGTGATTAAGGTTGTTTACTTTCATTGCTGTTTGTTTGGCCTCTTCAATTCTCACCCAAAAAAGAAAAAAGCTTCTTTTTTTTCAGAAACTTTTACTATGGTTTTCTTGCTTTGATTTTGTGTATCCATGGTAATTAGGTATTGTGTAGTGTTGTTCTAAGTTGGAGATTATGTGTATCCATGGTCGGCAAGCTCTTACCTAACAACAACATCACTCATTGCTAGGATTTTGGTTTCTGAACTTTCTCTATATTTCCTTTGCTTGGTTCTGTTTTCAGCTTTAGTTGTACATACTTTGTTGCTAAGCTTTGCATTTGTAATTTGGTGAAGACATTGGGGATTCAAAATGTGTTTTTAACTTAACAGGAGCATTGACTTTTGAGGCTTCAAGAAGAACTACAAGTACCTTTTGACGAGACTCACCCTGTATGCCTCTATCCTGTTTTGTGGCTCTTACCTTCCTTATTTCTGAAGTGCACAAAAAATAAGTTGGTACTAATTTTATAAAATTCAAAGTGAAGGTATCTTTCGGAGATTATTGTTCAAGCAAGGTGGGAGTCGAGCAACTTGGGAATACCCATTTGCTGTTGCTGGCATAAACATATCATTTATGTTGATTCAATTGCTGGATCTTTGGTCAGGTTTGTAAACAAGTTTAAGTATCATCTTAGACTTTTCCTATATGTTAATAACACAAACAACTTTGTAGGTTAAAATTTTATTGACATCATGTTACCCTGCAGCAAGACCAAGGTGTCTTCCTGGGATAAATTTCTTGCACTTATTAGGAGGTAAAGAAATTTACACCTCACACTATTAGGCGGTGATGATCGACTATGTTTAATAATGTGATATTCAACCTCCTGCATCTAATACTTATGAAATGCATGCAGAAGATGAAGCTGCTTCTGATGTACTGTTCCATATAGCTTTTGACATGGTCTATGCTCAGTGGCTTGCTATGAATGCATCATGCATGCAGTTTAATGTAACCTGTCAACTAACACAAAGCAACCTTTTTTTTTTCTCAATTTGTTTCTGATTATTATTAGAACTTAGCATTCCTGAATCCTAAATTTGGTGAACACTGAATTTTTTGTTTCTTCTCAGGAGCTCTCCAGATGACCAACTCATAGGGCTTTCAATTCCTTCAAGATGTTCTGCAAGCAATGCGGACGTAGTTGGTAAGAGAACCATCTTTAGAAGATATCAAGAGTATCTAAGATTTACCAGCTTATAGTCTGTTGTACCAGTAGCTTTTTGGTAGTACAGAAAAACATTAGCACTGTGCTTGGACTCGGAGAAATTTCAATGAATTCAAAGGGTTACCATGACAACAACGCTTTGCATAAAACAATGGGACATCTTTTTCATGGCCTCATTTCCGCTTTGATATCCGCTATGATTTTATCTGAGTTGTTCCCATTGGATTCAATTTGGTATTTTAACATTTGCCATTGGATCTTAATAGCATGCAAAGTTTTCAGAGACACAGTTGACTAAACTCAAGTACATTTCACATCCCGCAGCAAAGCGCGGGCGCCGTTGCTAGTATGCTTTAAAGTTCAATATCTAAATCCTTTTATGAGATTTCACACAAGTTCATGTTACTTGCTCCTTTTATGAGTCATGCTATATGATCAATGTAAACGTGACATAGCTTAAGGTTGAAACATGAAACTTTCTGCATATCTGACAGAAACTACTAAGATCAGCCAATATTGAATTTCTTGGATTTTTAAAGTTGAATGAAAATGATAGAAACAAATTTGTGTATTTAAAAAAAAAAAATGGACAAAAATACTGAAATTGAATTAGTATCACCCTGCAACCAAATAACACTATCTACTCTGCAACCAAGTAACATTATTCATTTACCACAATGATTTGGTTTAAAAGATGAAACCATTTGATTTAATATAGATGTATACTTTCTTGGCTCAAATTTACAGTGTGCTCTAACATCTTAATACTTTTCGAGCAGAGAACTGCATATTCACTATTAACGGATTTGTGACTAAAATATAAATAATTTAGTGATCCAAAATTGCAAGAATCCGGTGTAGCTCATCACTAAAATTTGGATTTGAGAGTCCAGGTTCAACTTCGGGAATCTGAATGTTTTAAAACTACTGGTCATCATTTTTAAAACTAATGTTCTGGAGCATAAATGTAATCTGTTCCAAATGGTCAAAAGTCATTAAGATAAATAGAATGTCTAATTCTTTTTCTTCCTTTTGATACACAAATCGTCCACAAAGATGATGAACCACTCTAACCAAAACCATTTGGGAGGATACAGAGACTTTGATATATCAATTTTCTTAGCATTGGCACGGAAACATCTAAAATTCCTGGAGGCCTTTAAGGCAAGATGAATTGACTGACCGAAGCTTTTTGGCAGTTGAATATTAACACCAGTAATCTCAACAAAAGCTCTACCTTTTCATTCATCACTTGTCACGTCAAATACAAAAGAATGTTGGGAAATTAATCCCCCCGTCACGCAAGTACTACTAGTAGAGATGGAAATAAGAAATAAGCAAGCCAATAAGACAGCAAGATTTAACGAGGTTCGGCCAATATCCTTGCCTACGTCCTCGGAGAGTTTCACCTTCACTAATGAGAGATTTACACAAGTACAAGATTACACCGCTCAAATTTATACACAATTCGAGCACTCAAGTTTATACCCAACCCGAGCCCTTGTATCCAATCGGATACCCCTTGTACACCCTCTCTCAACCTAGAAGATTACTCTACCCCAAGAGCTATTCACACAACTCACTTTATCTTCTATACACGAAGACCCGAGTTGCTCACAAAGAAAGTTTCTGCTCTCTCCTTACTCTCTTTGTGCTTCTGCCCTCTCTCTACCTCCATGTTGCCGATATGGGGAATATATATCCCCCTCTCTCACACTCTCTCTCTCCAGCTCTTTCTCCAAAGCCGGCATGCTTTCTCCTTTTCTTCTTTTCCCTTGCATGCTTTCTCCTTTTCACCTTTCCTTGTCTTCTGCCTTGTTTTCTTGCATGTTTACATCTTTCTTGTCTCCTTCAATAAAGGAAGTGTGAAAGGAACCATTAGAAAAACACTCTTGTTTTTCTTCAATGCCAGCAACATGCCTACGGGCTAAAAAAGAAAGAATCCAACTCTAGCTTTATTCTTTCTTTATTTCCTACAAGACAAACATCATTAATAATGATGTCTCTAGCATGAGGAGGGAACCCAACAATCTCCCCCTCCCGACTTAGGTGGAGAGCTCCGCATCACTACTTCAATTCTTGAAGTCATCTCAATCCGAGACACAACTTGTTATACCCACAAGCATTCTATTGGCCTTCTCGTTGCGCAGTTACACATAATCAGAGTCAATTGCATTTGGTCCTAGCTCCCCCTGATTCAGTCGGCCAATACCATGTGTAACTGCCCCGAGGCAACGATCACCTGTTGACTCTGAAGAGGGACCTCGACTTGACCCCTTCCCTAGCAGGATTTACCCTCTCACCATCGTCTGAAACTTGGAAACTTGTCACTGGAGTCTCTGCTATGCTCGCAAACGAGACCCGCTTCAGGTACCTGAATCCTCGTGCACACCGTTTCCCTTCAACCTTCGAGGTCTGAGTTTTTCCTATCAGACGGAACATACTTCCACACTTTTCTCCCTTCATTAGGACCATGCATCCACGTGATATTTTCATAGCTCCCCCTGCTGACAAAACCCTGCAGCCCTTGGAGTCTAGCTGGCTCAAGGATACTAAATTTCTTCGGAACCTTGGGACGTACATAACATCACCCAAAGTACGAACCGCTCCATCAAACATCTTGATCTTCACCGTTCCAACACCCATGACACAACGCCTTGTGCCATCACCCCAAGTCACAAATCCTTTGACTTCTTGGAACGTATCAAAATATTCTCTCCTGGAGCAAAGATGATGAGAAGAACCAGTATCCAATATCCAATCACGTTGAGAACAAGTGTAATTACCTTTGGAGACTGTGAGAAATTCTCCAAAATCATTTGAAGCTTGTGCTATACCAGTCATGGAGCAATCTGAGCCCTTATCATCCTTCTCTTTCCACAACGGACAATCCGGCCTTATGTGTCCCCACTCCTTGCACTTGTAGCACTGCTTGCCCTTTCCCCTGCCTCTGGATTTAGACCTGCTATGTCCACTAGATCCCCTGGCAGTTGACCTTCCCCATCGATTCTGATCTTGAGCAACAAAGACGGAAATTTGGGAATCATCGGCTTTCCTCCGCTTCTCGTGATTTAAGAGAGTCGATTCCACCTCCTCCATCTTTAATGTATCCTTACCATACAAGATTGTAGTGATAATATTCTCATACGAATCGGGAAGTGAGGTAAGAAGTAGAAGGGCTTGATCTTCTTCCTCAATCTTTACATCAACTTTTGCTAGTTGATCTACCAATCCTTTGAACACATTCATGTGTTCCATGAGACTCGCACCTACTCCCATCTTGAGCTTGTAGAGATCCCGCTTTAGATTCAACTTCGTCTGCAAGCCTTTCCCAAGATGAAGCTTCTCCATTTTTTCCCAAAGCTGAGTTGCCGAATCAACATTATTAACATTATTGATAATATTGTCAGCAATATAAAGCCTAATAGTGCTGACACACCGGGACTCCAACTCTTCCCAATCTTCATCTGACATCTTCACCGGCTTCGCATCCTTTCCCTTCAAAGGTTTTGCAAGACCTTGTTGAACTAGGATGTCCTTCACCCTCCTTTGCCATAGAGTGAAATTTCCCTTTCCATCAAACTGCTCCACCTTGAAATGTGAGACGCTAGAACTTGCCATGACAAACAATCCACGACCGATAAGCCGAAGCTCTGATACCACTGTTGGGAAATTAATCCCCCCGTCACGCAAGTACTACTAGTAGAGATGGAAATAAGAAATAAGCAAGCCAATAAGACAGCAAGATTTAACGAGGTTCGGCCAATATCCTTGCCTACGTCCTCGGAGAGTTTCACCTTCACTAATGAGAGATTTACACAAGTACAAGATTACACCGCTCAAATTTATACACAATTCGAGCACTCAAGTTTATACCCAACCCGAGCCCTTGTATCCAATCGGATACCCCTTGTACACCCTCTCTCAACCTAGAAGATTACTCTACCCCAAGAGCTATTCACACAACTCACTTTATCTTCTATACACGAAGACCCGAGTTGCTCACAAAGAAAGTTTCTGCTCTCTCCTTACTCTCTTTGTGCTTCTGCCCTCTCTCTACCTCCATGTTGCCGATATGGGGAATATATATCCCCCTCTCTCACACTCTCTCTCTCCAGCTCTTTCTCCAAAGCCGGCATGCTTTCTCCTTTTCTTCTTTTCCCTTGCATGCTTTCTCCTTTTCACCTTTCCTTGTCTTCTGCCTTGTTTTCTTGCATGTTTACATCTTTCTTGTCTCCTTCAATAAAGGAAGTGTGAAAGGAACCATTAGAAAAACACTCTTGTTTTTCTTCAATGCCAGCAACATGCCTACGGGCTAAAAAAGAAAGAATCCAACTCTAGCTTTATTCTTTCTTTATTTCCTACAAGACAAACATCATTAATAATGATGTCTCTAGCATGAGGAGGGAACCCAACAAAGAAAGCCCCAAAATTTCATATACCACAGAGAAAAACCTACAATCTTAATTTGAAGGCTTTTACAGAGCTTAGCAACCTACCTACCTACTTTGCAATTGGAACTCAACCTAGCTCTACTCCTCTCCTTTCTTCCGCATCGGCACAACCACCGTCACCATACCATGCTTAACCTCCGCCCTAGCCTCGCCGCTCTTGCAACCCGCCGGCAGAGGAACCAGGGTTTCGCAGCCGCCGCAGTCCCGGAGCTTGATGCTGACGGTGTTCTTCTCGGCGTCCACGGCGACCTTGACGATTTCCTTCCCAAATCCCGGAAAGGCTCTTGTGACGGTGAAGCTTTCGTCGGAGTCTTTGATCTGAACGGCGGGGAGGGGGCCTTTGTCGTTGGGATCGTTCCGATCGGCCATGAAGATGTGGTACCTCATGGTGGCAGAGGCGGTGGTGGAGATTGATCGGGAAAGGGTGGCCGGGAAGAGGTGGTCGCCGGAGATGAGGACTCGCTTGATGGTTTGAGAGAGTGGAAACGCCATTGGAGGAGGAGCTGAGAGCCACAGAGAAAGTGTGTGCCCTGGTGAGTGAGTGAGAGCAGCGTGGCAGTTGTACCCGCGAAGTTTCCGGAATACAAAATTAGATATTTTCAGCCTTTTGGGCTGGTAGATGTTTGAGCTTCGTTTTGGGTTAGAATCCACAATGTGCTCCAAGCCCGAATCAAATATAGCTGTCTTTTGTTTTTGTTTTGAGCACGAAATATAGTTGTCTTTACTCTTTAGACCAAGGGTTGTGAAATAGGTTTTCAATGTAACTTAATATTTATCATCGAAAATTTAATTCCTTTATATAGCATTTCTATTAAAATGAATTTCATTGATACCCGGTGATAAAAACCGCTTAAAAAGACACCTTGAATGAAATTGAGAGCATAGAAGAAATATGAGTGGTTGAAATCTAAATTAAGTGCCACGGAGTTAGGACATGTGTTACGCAAATTGACAAATATCTTCATGACTTCATCTTAGAACTCGATAGCTTGAACTAGCTGTATACTATAACTTTCAAAATGCATCTTATCTCATCTTCAAAGTAACGAAGTGTGATGCCTACACAACTGTGCTCTCAGCCTAATAACAATTATCACTCATCTTCCCTCACATGTATGGTTCTATCGATCGCTCAAACTCGATTGCAAACTATCTCTTTCTCTCTCATTCATTTGTTTATTGTAGTTTCTTTAAATAATTAATTTATCATTACGTTCAATTCAAATAGTAATTTTATATTCAGTTCGACAATAATTTAATTTGAGTCATGTTCATTTAATAGATTCTTACTATTTTACTCGAATTCATTAAACACGATTGAGTAAAAAATCATGAATTTCTTTTTCTTTTTGGTAATTTTTGCTGGTAATGTTGTGAAAAGTCAGAAACACAAGGCCCATATTATTATACTATAATCTAAAGCCGAATGTCCTTGACTGTTCATCCATATTCATTCAACTGTTCAGGAGTGAACAGTAAAATGACGACTTTGCCCTCCTTTTTTTCTTAAGCTACAGCTCTAGATATTATCTCTGTTTTTACTTTTTAGCCTCCACAGTCCACTGACCCGACCCTTCCAGAAGTTCCATGACTTCCAAACGTCTACTGATCCAAATCTACAGATAAGAAAAAGCGCGATCAAGAGGGAGATAGAGAGATCGGGTGTGTGTTTTTTGCTTTGTAGAAGAGATAGAGAGATTCAGGTACTTGCTTTGAACCGTCTTCGTTTAGTTTATTCAGGTAATTTCTGGGTATTTTAAAAAGCTAGCGACTCTTCTATTTTCACTCACAAACAGAAATTTCCATATTGATTTCCGTTTCATTGGTTTTTGAAAGGAAGAGATAGGCTAGATGAAACAAGAGGTTGATCTGAATATTTTCTTGATTCAAGTTCTTCTGGACTCGATTATTCTGGGTTTTGTTTAAAGTTGTGGTCGTTGGATGATTGGGTGAAAACTAATTTATAATCTGCTGACAGGATAACCTTCAACTTTGTCATCAAGATCGATCTTGATCAAAATTCGGTAAGGTTTATGAATTATTTTATTTTATATTTTTGGTTTGAGTTCAGTTTTTGATAAAGTTTGCATCTTTTGTTTGAGGTGAAGGACAACTAGATAGCTATTAGTTCGGTTCTCGGATTATAAGTTGTGAGGTTGCAGGTTTGTGATTCGCTTTTACCTTTTTGTTCTCTCTTCTTTAATCTGCTACTTGCCCATCTTTCTTGCTTTCGTTAATGTTCATAACAATCATAAAGAGGCTAGCTTTGTCATTTCTATGTGACTTTGATTGCTGTTTTGTTTGGCCATTTGAGTTATTTCAGAGAACACTTCTTATGGTTTGTTTTATATATGAAAAGATGTACACATATACGTATATAATTATATATACGTACACACGTGATGAGTGAAATTTCACCGTCAGGTTTTACTTTTAAACTTCTCATACAACGGTTCCTATTTGGCATATGAATAATCTCTTTACTATTAATTGTTGAAATGAGATTAATGTGAAAAGTAAAAGAAAAGGCCAAACACTGATTTGTCATGTGTTTTCTATGAATTTGTTCTGTCGAACTAAGAATGTACTTTTATGAATTAGCAAGTAGGCTTTTCTATACAGATGGCTGAATTTAAAGTGGGTATTTGAACAACACCAAAGTAGTAATTGATTACCAAGCAGGGGACTTGATACTGTTGCCGAATTGCATTCGCTATTGGCAATTGCATGATTTCTGCAGTGTCTTTATGAATACCTTAGCTTCTTCAATATATTGGTCCCTGCATCCCTACTATGTAGAAATTCATGATATATTTCCCCATATGTTTTTCAGTGTGCCAAACTTGATCGGCTTGCACTTCATCTAGATTCTCATATTGCTTCATCCTCCATGGCATGTTAACAAGCAATGGGAAGATTTGATTCTATCAGAGTTTGTTCAGGTATGCCCAATCACCTCTCTTTCCTTGGTTGATCCATGGAACACTTGCACACACATATTCAAGTTTTTTTTTTTTTTTCCTAAACACATTGCTTATTTTTTTACTTCAGGTTTTTAGATTTGGTACTATGGGTACTAAAGATGGTAAACCAGTGAATAAATTGACTAAGAAGCATACTTATGTTGCAGAACCATTTTCTGGTAATCTACATTGTAAAAGAAAATTCCAACAAGAAGATAATTACATTATCAAAACTAAACTTACTGATGAGCATGTTCAAGGTATCAGCACGACTGCAACATCAAACGACTACATTTTAGTGATTTTACCTTCTTTTTGCATTTCTATTCTGAAACTTCAAGTAAGAATTACTTAGCAAGACTTGACTGTTATTTAATACTGTAATTGTTGTTTTCTGTTGTACCATTACTTTTGCAGGCTTTTCACCTTTTGGATATATGTTTTCTTTGGGATTCTTCTCTCAACAGCGTCTTCCTTAGCCAGCCAAAGAATGGACGATGACCAAAGTTCATTTATCTAATGTGCAGCAGTTATATATGCTGGAAATCATGTGCTTCACAATTATCTGTGATTCCAGGTCTTGGTTGCATTGATAACTTCTCACGCTACAAGGTAAAAGCATACCTGTTTAAATATGAAATTATTTTTAAGATATGCTGCATCATTAATGAATAGAAGATTGTTACTAAAGGACTCCTTTTTTTTTTTTTTTTTTTTTTTCAGCTGCTAGCAAAAGTGCTGAGTTCTTGGACAATTGAGGAAGTTGAGGAGGGAAACTTCATATATAAGCTTCAAACGTTCTTCAAATACTCCATGGCTGGAGGGACGGAATTTCCACTCTGCAAAGCTAAGGTGATGACCTTTCAGATCAGTATACAAATGAGCTTCGGGGCTGTTGTATAAAGTGTTAAATGAACATATGAAAGATTTGTTTGAAACTGAAAACTTTTTATTATTATTGTTAGTTGTTAGGTCACTTAAAACAACAGATATTGATAATTGTTATACTGTTATACACCCCTAAATGCAGTTATTTGTCTATACAAGGGGTTTTATTTGTAATAATAGTAAGTACTGCGGCAAAGCGCGGGTAAATTTTCTAGTACTATAATCTAAAGCCGAATGTCCTTGACTGTTCATCCCTGTTCATTCAACTGTTCATACGTGAAGTGGCGGTTTTACCCTTCTGTTTCTCTCATTTACGGGATGCCATCAGTCAAGTCAAATATGTGTAGACTTAGTGCGTGAGAGGGAGTGGTGATTCCGTTTTGCTGTGAGGTGGAAGAAGATCTGCGTCTTGGATAGCTCCGCCGTCTACCTTTTGGGTTGGTTCTTGATTTGTGTCTCTGGTTTATAGTTTTGATTGGGGTTTTTTTGCTGTGGTTGGTTTTGAATTCAATTGGGTTTCGATTTTGTAGGGGTATTGTTCGGTTTTGCTGTGAGGAGGAAGAGGACCTGCGTTTTGGATAACTGCGTTTTGAGCCAAGGAGAAGATGAGGGATTTGGGTATAGGGTTGTGATCGATACTTAGTTTTTGGGGTAAGTTCACGTAATTTCGATTTTGATTGAAATATTGAAATTCTGGTTTTGATTTCAATATGGATTCTGTATGATTGCTGGGTCAGTGAACAATTTTGAGAGTTGTTATACAATTTCTGCTTAAACCTTACTTTGGTGTTGAATGAATATGGTTAATGGTTCTAAATGTTTAATGAATGCCTTTGACGTTTCGGGCTGTCTAATTAATCCCCCCTATTGCGGCTTTTGTCATCTGCAGACGTGTTAGTGCAATAATGTTTGTGAGAAGTGGTTCTTCTATTTACACTGCTGGTGCTGAAGGGATGATTTGTGAAATCGATTCACTGACAGCAGCAAAGGGTAAGTTATTTAAGATTTGTGCTTTTGTGGTTTTTATTTTCTTTCATTGGAATTTAATTGGTTGTCATTTTGAATATTTTTCTTTCTTTCTTTCTTTTTCTGCAGTTTCTGTTAAGTCTGGAGTTTGTATATATTGAAGTTAGTACAACAAATCTTGGTATTATTGCTGGTGTGGCTGCTCTAATTTTGGGATCCAAGAAGTTACCTGAATTGGGCAAGAGGTTATGAAGACTATCAAGAGTTTCTAACAGGTGGGCTTCTCTATCTGGATATGTTTTGTTGGTTTGAAACGTTCATTCCATTAATGACTTAAAATGACAGGTTAACTCATTGTAATTGTTTTGCTCTTTGCTGCAGGTAGATTTTCTGATGGCCTTCTTGATTTCTTATCTGACTGGAAATTTACAGCTGCCTTCGACATTTTATATCTCTGTATTCGTAGTTTTATAGAAACTGAGGAGTTGTTTGTAGAAGTTGAATTGTGTGCAAGAGGCACATATGTCAACACAAACTACTCTCTAACTACTTCGTATCCTTGCTTTGTATTTCAGTCAAGGGAGATTAGAGTTGCTTGGAGAGTGGAGAGCTAAAAGTGGTGTTTTCTTGATTGGCTAGACAAATTTGTCATTCGGCTCTGAGTTCTTTTCTTTGGTTGCACGCACTAAAAGGTAGTTTCTGTATTTTAACATAGCATTCAATATGCAACTCTTTTTAAATTTTCAGCAACTGAGATATTCAGGGCTGCCACTTGAATTATTCCTATTATTGTTCCTTTTATTTTGAGAGTTTCCATAATATCCAAGATGGTTAACCTGATATTGCATTAAATATTTTCTTCATACCTGTAAGCGTTGAGATGAATTTTTGTCAAATCTTTTAAGTCCTTTATGTATCAAAGTTGTGTTATTTTGATTTCTGCTATGATCTTGGCTAAATGTGGAATGAAGTAATTTTTACATGTGGGTGCATATAATTGATTCTTCGAATGTTATTCAGGGACATGACTAACACAAAAGCTCTTACTTAAAATGACAAAGAGTTAAAGTTCTTCTCAATTCCATGTTATTCTATTACTTTTACTTTTAATAGTCTACATGCATTTGATGTCCATGTCCAACAATCAATGAGAGATTAAAGTTATTGATAATAAAGACTTTGTGGTAAGTAGGCTACATATTAGTAATCCTGTCTTATAGAATTCCTCGGGTAGATATAGAGGTAGGACTACTAAGCTGTTATTTACCAAAGAAAATGTACAAGTGAATTCTATCTAATCTAAAGGAGTTAATAAAAATGTTAAATGATGTCAAACAATTGACAGCTAATTATGCTTAAACTATCCACAATGAAAGTTGTAGATTAATTAATTTTGAGTCACAGTTTATTCATGAAAATCTGTAAACCATCTTTATATTGTTTTTTTTTTTTAATTTTATTATTTGAGTTATCAATTTGGTTATATTTCTGCATTTACCTTCATGCTTTCGCTAAGAATTTTCTAATTTGATTCAAGGCTTCCCTCTTTACCTGTGCATATTGGTCGTATCAATTTATCCACAACAATGCTTATCAAATCGGAAAAGGAACCTTCATTGTTTACAATTGACATTTTACATCTGTCATATCAGTATACACAATAATGCATATTACTGATAGTTGACAGAGAATATGGCCTTTTGTGTATGGATCGATAGGGTCAATTGATTGTGCTAAATTTTGAGTATAAACAATTCACTTGCACATGCACATGCACATGCACAGAGAGAAAGAAATGTACATATTAGTACATATACTTCATAATTGGCATGTAGAAGTAAACAAATGAGTAAAAGTCATTAGACTTGCATAGTTATATAGTATAATACTTTAGAATACAGGTTAACATATACAGATTAACTAGACTTGCATTATGTACAGATTAACTGAACTAACTTAGCAGTATCACTATGGAAGTCCCAGTTATCTATATACATGTACAGATTAAAGCACTGTATTAATTCAGCCTTTTCCCATGCTCTTGCAGAGATAACTAGATCTTTAGGTGGGTAAGAAGACTTCACAGATTGGTTGGAGCTAATTTCAATTTCACATTGGTTGACTTACTGACAAATCAATTATAAGCACCATTTGATTGTTCTTTTTCTTCAAGCAGTGAACAACTGAATAGTAACCATTTATCTGTAATTGTACTTCTCCCAATTGTTCACATCAATAGAGCTTTTCATACAAAATTATTAACAACAACAAATCCCGCAGCATCGCGCGGGGACTTTTGCTAGTTATAATTTACTATATACTAAAGGAGAGATACTGTTCATCTAACAGTGATTTGGCTCCAAATGGTTTGACGCTTTTGCCCTCGCTTCAGATTTTTTTTCCAGCTCTACCTCGGTTCTGGATACGATATCGTCATTTTGCTCTTTCTTCTACACTCTTCTGACCATCTTTATCAATTGTTGAGAGAGAGAGAGAGAGCGGTTGTGTGTGTTTGCTTCGCACGAGGAGGTAGAGGGATAGATTGGAGGGAAAGTTTGAAACCTCAATCCTGGTTGAGAGAGAGAGAGAGAGTTAGAGAGATCGGTTGTGTTTGTTTGCTTGGGACGTATTAACTATATTTCGTTCTTGGTTTCTACAAGAAAGCACAGTCGAAACAGAGAGAGAGAGAGAGCGAGAGAGAGTCAGAGAGGAAGGAGATCTACGTCTTGGATAGCTCTGCCGTGTACCAATTACGAAACACCCAATCTACTATCTTCGGGAAGCCTCTATCAGCCATGTATCGGAAGTGTGCAGAAGAGAAGAGGTTCGTCTGGATTTCGTAATAGCGGTCTTCTGCGACAGAGTGAGGCCGATCCGAGAGAGAGAGAGAGGAAGAGCAGGAGACGGGAAGAGGTAATGACTTCGCCTGAAATTTCAGTTCTTTATTGAATTTTGGAAGTTTGGTTTGCCATGAATGGTGAACGGTTTGTGGGTTTTGAAGTACGATTCGAGTTGTCTGATTCGAAATTGAAAAACCCAATCAAAAATTCAATTGGTGGGTATTTGAAATTTGGATTGCGAATGCTCTGTTTTTTTGTTCAGATTCATGGCTGCTAATTATTAGCTGTTAGAGATGAATTTTAGCCCTGCATAAAGGCTTGATAGAGGTTGGCTTTATGTTTGATGAGAGCTCATAAAACCTTTTAGTACGTCACTGATCAAAATAATGGTTTGTATGGAATCTTTTTCTAACTTCAGTTGAATTGATTATGATGCAGCTCAATTCAAGTTTTTATGACAGTCATCAAATGTACTACCCAGGTAAATTGACTAAATTCAGTACTCTCCCTTAGGTTGTTCATGTTCGTGTCATTTGTTTCGAAATTGAAAAACCCGGTCAAAAATTCATCTTGGTGCATTTATTTTAATTCAATCCATGAAAGTTCAGTGCATACATTTATAAAAGTTCAAACAAATGTAGAAGTGCCCATTTGAGTTCTTTGTCTGATCGAAAGTAAAACTTGGTGTGTTTAGATCAATTTGCATTTGAGTATTCAGCAGTTATCATATTGTTGGTTCCTATGCTTAATCATTCTGCATTTTTATGTTACATGGCAATTGATTGCCTTAAGTAACAAAGCAAAGAAGTGTAAATTTACTTCCAATAATTACTGTTACAATTCTGATATCTATTTGTTCTTCCTGTTTCAGAAGTTCTATGTATGCTTATTGTATCTCCTCTGATGTGAGTTTGAATGTTGGTCATGAAGTCTTTATTTTGTTTGATTTATTTATTGCTGTACATTTATCTATGGATAGAGATTTCGAATGCAACAGTTACTCAAGGAATACTTTGAGTTACTGGAATTGATGTGTATTTGTCATTCAGCTTATAATGATAACTTAATTAAAATATCAACTTGGTTCAACTTTTGAAGGTTCAAGTAGGAGAATCAATTTTTTTTTTTTTTTCAAAACTTCATTTGCTTTTGTAGTGATCAAATGATGTAGTTGAGCTGAATAGGATCATAGTGCTACCACATTAAGGACTGTAGCTCACTCATTTTTCTCTATGTATCATAGCCTGATTTTCATTCATAAAATCCTCTCTCTCTAAATATCTGTTCTTTAAGACTTCATACTTTTTCTTTGTTAATTTTCTTTCAGTTTCCATTTGAAATTTTCATGGCTTTGGAGTCATAATGTGTAGTTATATGAATACATACTTTACTTTTCTTATTTTGTGGGAAAAAAATTTAATATGAGACAGAAGCTTAATTGAAACAAGCCATTTGTGTTTCTTCATTGTCTTAGTTGCTGAAATCAGAACATATAAAATAATGCATTCATATTTAATCACTTATACAAGTTATGAACTCATATTTTAGTTTTTTATCATTAAATCAATTTATATGATATTTTCCCTATTTGAAAATCATCATGTCAATGAATATTAACTAATACTAAGTTGTAAATCATGATCTAACTGCTTTTGTGGTAAAAATCCCATCTATAATAACCAATTTATGTAGAACAATTAAAATAGAATAAAACCTGCAGCACATAAATCTGGTAATCATTCAATATTTACAAGTGTGACGAATTCATATTGATGTCTGGTTTGGAAATCAATCAATTCTCTTTGAATTCTATTTGACAGTTGATTTTAATTTTAATCAATTAACAAACTAGCCTGTTCAATTTGATAGACATGTTGATATTCAAAACCACCTGTTTGGTCAAAATTATAGATATATTCACATTGATCACGTTACCCTGTTTTAAAACATTAGTAAAGTCTATAGACATGTTCACATTGATTGAAGTACCCTGTTTTGAAACATTATCTCCAACATTCTTTCTATATCTATAGGCTATTCTGCAACTTTGGTAATTGCTATAAGCATGGAAATTTACTAAATTCACATTTGGTTTCGCAGCCATCAAACTCTCAGATAGAATTTTAGCTTTTTCGCGGAGCCTCGATCGACATCCATCTTCACTATTTCGTAGGATATTTGTCTTTTATACTGGTGGATTACAGGTGATGTAACAGCTCAAGTTTGATGACAGAAAAGACATGATTCATTCATTTCAGTAAAATTATAAAATATGAGTAAATTCACTTAACTATTATGTATGTTTTATGATATGAGAGCGAACAAACTATATTTTGGTTTTATATTTGGGTTTTCGATTGTTCTGTTTCTTGGTGAAATTTTGGGTTTGGTCTGTTTGATCCTTGATTGTGGAAAATGAGAATAAGGGCTTGGTTTTGGTGTGCTTTGGTTTTTACTGGGTCTTTTCTTTGACTTAGTTTTGGAAATCTCAGTATTTGGTTGCGTTTTGCAGTTGTCAGTATTGTGGACTGGAGTATCTGCCTGTTTTGCTTCCTTGATTGGATCTTGCTGTATCTAGCGTGAAGCTGATCATGTATTAGCCTTTGTTTTTATTTTAAGTTCTTGATTGATTGCTCTGTACTTTTGGTTGTTTTGAGTTCAGAACATTGGTATTTGGTAGCAAAAAGAAATTTGTCTTTGTATTTATTTTTAAATTAGTGTGGTGGCTTTTAACGTTATGTCACTGATCAAGTTCTATAAGATGATATAATCAATTATAGTTTTAACTAAGATTTGAGAAATTGAAATATTGAGGTTTTATGTTTTTTATGGTTTTGTTGTCAATGGTTTGAAGTTATGGTTTGAGGTTTACAATAGTGGTATGTATTTCTGAGAAGAAAATTTTGGCAAGAGTTCAGCAAGAGAAAGTCATTTGATGTTTCCATTTTAGTTTCTTAACAAATAGGAAACCAATATTTTGATATTTTGTACTTTTGCTTTTTGAAACATGGTTAAAGAATGCAATGGTGTAAATATTGGAAGGTGAATTTCGTGTGTTGGGGATATATCAGAATAGTATCAAAAGTGATACATCATAAAATAATTTGATTGTGACGAAGATTGAGACTGCACCTATTTGTCACCTATTTTCAAAGGTGTTATCCTGTTTTGAAACATTGTATAGCTTTTTTTTTTTTACCTGGTAAGTTGGAGATAGTTCTCTGTTTTTGCCCTTTGGTTTTGTCTCAATCACAGTTTGCCATCGTTTGATAGTGTTGTTGTGCGATGGGTGTTTTTGTTATTTTGGTTTCCTCCCCCTTTTTTTGTTCCCTAGTTAGAATTTTAAGTTGGTCTTTACTCTGTCATTATAAGCTGCACCTCAAGTTTCTTTAACTTTTCCCTTTTCATTTTCTTTGGGTTCTTCTTCATCAATTTTGTTTACTTCTGTAATGAGATCAGAATTAATTTATCCTTTTTTGCAGCTCTGATGCTGTTACTAGATTTACTGCCCTTGATCTTCCATCTATTTCGTCTTTGACATATACCTGCACCCTTTTATGTTAATTCCTTTCTCTATTCATTATCAGGTAATTCAAACTTAGGAACTGTCCATGGGGTAAAGCTTTGAAGTTCGAACTCGATATAATCTTAGGAAAAAACTCGATATAAAGTGTTGAAACACTTAGAAAATCCTGTACTGGCTTACAATTTCTATTACATCATTTGATGCTGCAATAAACTAGAATAGAAATCTCAACATGAAAATTTTTGGATCACTTTATTTTACATATTCCTTGCTTCATTTAAAGATCTCATTCATTTTTGTTAATCAAACCATACTCACTTACAAAATCTGCAACTAAGTAATCATCGCGTAACAATTCTGCCCCGCAGCAACGCGCGGGAAACATTTCTAGTAAATATATGAAAGGTGAGTTAACTGTTCACAACTGTTCATGTAACAGTGGAGTGACAGTTCTGCCCCTGGTTTTCAACAACAATTTCCAGGCTGCCAAGGAGAGTCGGTATTTGGGCTTGATTTTTTTTTTGGTGTGTTTGGATAACTTTAGAATGATCGAGAGATAGCGAGAGAGCGAGACAAGCTAGCTTGAGAGAGAAAGAGAGAGTTTGAGACTGAAGAAGAGGAGACGGGAAGAAGTTGATGCTCGATTCGAACAGAAATTGAGTGAACTGATCATCCCAGGTATTCTACGATTGGTTCGAATTTGTTTGATTCAGTTTTTTGTCGGTCTCTCAGCTTTGCCATCATCATACATCACCGTTTTGGGTTTTTCCTGTTCAAGAACCGATCTAAATGGTGGCTTCCTTGATTTCATGGATTTGTTTTTTGATTTTTGATCAGATTAGTGTATGCGATTTGGCTTTGTTTGATAGTCTGGGTTTTAACTTTTCAACGGTTCCAAGATCCAATCTTTTTTGAAGATTCTGAGGGAAAAGGATTGGGTTGAAAAGAAATAGAACAGGTTTTGTTTTTAATCTTTCTCAGAAATAGTGATTCCTGTTTCATTCATTAGTTGAAATATATACAAACAAAAAACGGTTTCTGTTCAGTTTATCGATTCAGATTTCATATATTGGTTTCAGAATCCATAATTAAGAGAAATATTTCAATTGATAGTGTAGGGTGGTCCTGTTTGTGTATAAATGACAGTATTATTTTGATTTGAAGTTAAGTTGCTCAATAAAAGTGTCAATGAAGAAATTGAATTGCTTTGTGCATAGTTGTTGAGAAATTTTAGTTTCTGAGTTGATCAGAAACATTTTAACGTTTTGCTTATTTTTATCAATTGTGATTCAATTTAATTTGCCATATATTTGCAGGGTTGTTTGAATTGGGAACAAAGAAACACAAGTGCAAGAATTCTGTCTCTCTCAGGCAAGTTCTTCTTATGTTTCTGTTTTTTCTGCATGTTATGATATTATGGAGAAAGATAAGAGGAAATATACGAACAGTTAATGCTTTTCTGATGCACTTCATAGTAGAAACAGAATGGATGTTACAGTTGATGAGCTGCTAAAGGTTGCAAGAAAGGCCATCATACAAGTCAAACATGTAATTGGTGAAGATTAGAACGAATTGTATAAGTAGGAATTAATCCGGGTAGATGTGTGAACTGTCAAAATTAGTAACTTTATTTTAATAACAAGTAACAACCAAAAAATTGAAATGTTCTGTCTGTTTGGAAATGACAAGAACAGTATGTTGGGTTATTCAGTTGAGTGTGAGGGAATAGAGAAGATATTGATTAGTGTTTAGAACATTTTGTCTCATTACATCTTCTACTTTGCTCTCTGTTCTCAAGCATTTACAGACCTACATAAATTACCTTCAATGTTTGTTCGCACAAATACTATATTGCTAACACTTTATATTATATATTTCAACTGTATTATCAAATCAAATTTTATTGAACGGATTGCTAACACTTTAAATTATGCAGAGCAGCCCCTACGCTGGAACTCTATTCATCAATCCAGCTACGCTCTTTCGCCTGCCCTGCTTTCGCTCACTCTTAATATACGAAAATTTGAATAGCAATTGGAGTGAATTAGTGTGTGCATGTGATAAATCTAAACTTATGCCAAAGGATATAAACTCTACTAATTCTTAGACAGATTAGGAAGAGGAATAATGATTTACATGGATGCATGTTAAAGTTAAACAACACGATTTAGTCATGTATTAGAGTTTCTGATTGAAATTGTTTATTGGTGACAATGTTTTCATCTTTTTGGCTATCAGAAAAACTTTAGCTGGTGTAATATACAAACATCTTCTCTACCTCAAGCAACATTTCTTAATTTCATCCATAATATCGAACCCCGCTGCAATGCGCGGGCAATCTTGCTAGTTAGATTTAAGTTTCCACATGTGCAGTCCAATTTCATCATCGTCATCCTATGGACACCCCAAGCCTGAAACTCGGCAGTTAAAACATTTAGGTTACGCACTCACCGAGTCGGAGCAAGCCGCACGATTCGGCACTGGGAGCTGGAACCATGATGCTGGATCTCGGTCCGTTCTCCGATGAGAACTTCGACCGTAAGAAGTGGGTGAAACTCGGCGTGCCAGAGTCGCCACCCGCAAGACTCAGTCGACAAGCACCTCGTGGATCTAGAGATGAAAATCCAGATGGTCTCGGAAGAGAGTGTGGAAAGGTCAGGAAGAGAAAGAGAAGCTTCTGGAAGCACGTTGGGGTTGGGCTGAGAGCCTGAGACTGATGGCTTATGGAATAGTTCTTTTTTTTTTTTTTTGGTTGCCTTTCTCTTCCTTTGGTTGTAGTTTAATTTCAAGGCCGGCCATTGATTCAAATGACCAATGCAATAGGAATAGGACCAAGTAACAGTTCACATTCTTTCTGAACATAGTTTGGATTTGAAGGATTACCAGTAAAGAGACCAGCAAATGAAATATGTTGAAAATTTGAAATGTAGATAAAATTCCTTAAAACATTGCCTGATTGGCAGAAGCATCCACAATTCCAGAGGCCGATAAGGCAAGCTGAACTGACTACAGGGTTTCAGGCTTCCTAGTCAAATGTAGGCCGGGTAATCTAGCAAGCAAGACAACAAACAACAAAATATGGACATTACATCAAACACATTACTATTTCATCGAACAACCTTATACCAGTAAAGAAGTATATATACTAATTCTACTTGCCAGCCAAGGAGACATTCATTAGTATTAATCAACAGGCCAAGAGTTTTGGCGATTTCTTTAGGCTCTTCAAATAGCTGGGAATTCTGGTTGTTGTATGATAAAGATTGAGGTTGATATCAATCTAATTCTAGTGAGCATCTTCATTCTCTTTTTATTCTGATCAACCGTTGCAAAGAGGATGACAAATTCAAACCCGGCAACTCAATATTCGTTTCCACGTGCAAAAACTGGTCAATAAAGGAAACATATTTTGGGCTTCCTGCCAAGTCTCTCGAACTGATTAACTAGTTTCGTATGTCTTGAAATAACATGGGACATATGAACTATGTTTCATAGGTCTGCTAATAGTGTGACATATGAACTCTGTTTTCATTTTGTGACATAATTTTCTCTACCATGGGATGGAAAATTTATGCAAGAGACTTTTCCAGGACTTTTGTGGTGAATTTGGTCATGTACTTCCAAATCAATCGACATTGTTCCGTTGGAAAGGCAAGAACAGTATTTTTGGAAGCAAGTCAACACTGCTTGTTCGTTACTTCAAACTAATTTCAGCCAAGCAAAGTGTCTGATGCAGATTACCATATCTCCAATCCTATAAGTTAATTTGTCAGACCTCAAATGGAACTCACAAATCTTCACAACCCCTTAACCAATTCAAAATGACCTCATCATACTTTCTTTCCAGTGTACTAGCACTAATACTAGTACTAGCTATTTCTTTTGTTTGTTGCTGCAGCTCCATGGCCTCAACCATGGACAGCAAAAGGTCAGCACTCAGAGGAGGAAACGAGACAGATAGGCTGGCGTTGCTTGCCATTAAAGCTCAAATACACCAAGATCCTAATCTTCCGGTCATGAGCTCGTGGAATGAGTCCAATCATTTTTGCATGTGGCATGGTGTCACCTGCAGCCGACGCCATCTTCAGAGGGTCATTAAGCTGAATCTGACCTCCCTGAAATTGTCCGGGTCCATATCTCCTCACATAGGAAACCTGAGCTTCCTAAGGGATCTACGCCTCTATAATAATAACTTCACCAACAAAATCCCTCCAGAAATTGGGCACTTGCGGAGGTTGCGGATATTAGGTCTACCGAACAATTCACTCAGTGGTCCTATTCCTGCCAATATCTCCAATTGCTTCAACCTCATTATTCTTGATGTCTCTCACAACATGCTGGTAGGTAACATTCCTTCAGAACTTGGTTCCTTTTCCAAGCTTGAGTACCTTGATATGCATGTTAATTATCTAACAGGAGAGGTACCTCCTTCCTTGGGTAACCTTTCTAGTCTTGGCATACTTGCTGCTTATGGTAATAACTTGGTGGGAACTATTCCTAGTTCTCTAGGCCAACTGAAAAAATTAAAACATTTTGCATTGCACTTAAATAGGCTGTCTGGTACCATCCCTCCCTCCATCTATAACATCTCTAGTCTCCTTAGTTTTTCCATGGGATTTAACCAAATTCAAGGGAGCATTCCCCCAACCTTGTTCAGAATCCTTTTGAATCTCCAATTTTTTAGCATTAGCCAAAATCAGTTTACTGGATCACTTCCTCTGTCAATAAGCAATGCCACTAATTTAGCAGTCTTTCAGGCTTCGGGTAATAAACTAACCGGGCAAGTGCCAAATTTACAAAAGCTTCGTAGCCTTGTGAAATTCTATATTGCCGGTAATCACCTCGGAAGTGGCAGTGATGGGGACTTAAGTTTTTTCTCAGGCTTGACCAATGCTACACAGTTGGAGTTGTTACATATAGCATCCAACAATTTCGGAGGGACGTTGCCCACATCAATATCCAATCTATCAACCAACCTTGCAGTTCTCGATGTTTACGAAAACCAATTACATGGAAGCATCCCTGCAGGGATAGGAAATCTGGTCAACATGAAACAATTGGGTTTGTTTGGTAACATGTTCACAGGTAATATTCCCACTGACATCGGGAAACTTTCAGGTCTTGGGAGATTGGGTTTTCATAACAACAGATTATCAGGGAGCCTCCCATCCTCTCTAGGAAATCTGACATCATTATTTCTTCTCGACTTGCAAGGAAATAATTTTAATGGCACCATCCCTACAAGCCTTGGGGAATGCCATTCATTGTTGCTGTTGGATCTTTCTCGCAATAATCTTGGTGGTAGTATACCTCCACAAGTTATTGGCCTTCCCTCCTTATCAATATATATGGACTTATCTGAAAATAGTCTCAGCGGTTCCCTTCCCTTGGAGGTAGGAAAGTTAAAAAATCTAGGCGGGTTGAATGTCTCAAATAATATGTTATCAGGAAAACTTCCCAGTAGCCTTGGTAGCTGTGCGATTTTAGAAGTTCTGGTCTTGCAAGGAAACTTCTTCGACGGCCCCATTCCTCCGGCTATGGCCTCCTTGAGAGGGATTCAAGAGTTAGATCTTTCGCGCAACAATCTCACCGGTGAAATTCCTGAATTTCTGGCGGAGTTTAGAGTCTTGAAGCAACTTAACCTGTCTTTCAACGACTTGTGGGGTGCAGTACCAGTGGAAGGTGTCTTTAACAGTGCAAGTGCCACTTCAGTTGTTGGAAACACAAGGCTCTGCGGAGGTATTTCTGATCTCCACCTTCCAAAGTGCAAGTCTAAAGAATCGAGGTCTCCTAGCGTGAAACTAACGATCTCATTAATATCCGCATTCACTCTTCTTGGAATAGCTATGCTGCTGACATTTCTGTTTCTTTGTTTCTCCAAAAAGAAAAGCAAAGCAACTTCATCAAGCACGTTGGCGGACTCTATTTTGCAAGTGTCATATAATACTCTCTTGAAAGCTACTGATGGCTTCTCTGTAACAAATTTGATTGGTGCGGGTAGTTTTGGGTCTGTCTACAAAGGAGTTCTCGGTGAAGATGGAGCTCAGGTTGTTGCTGTGAAGGTGTTTAACATGTTACGCCGGGGAGCTTCCAAGAGTTTCCTAGCCGAATGTGACGCACTCCGAAATATCAGACATCGAAATCTAGTCCCGATTTTAACTGCATGTTCGAGTGTTGACTCTCGTGGTAATGATTTCAAGGCTTTGGTTTATGAGTTCATGGAGAAGGGGAGCTTAGAGGAGTGGCTGCATCCAAATATTGGGGCAGAAGACGCACCGATGAATTTAAGTCTTGTTCAGAGGCTAAACATTGCCATTGACGTTGCTTGTGGACTGGATTATCTTCATCATCATTGCGAAACACCAATAGTTCATTGTGATCTCAAGCCGAGCAATGTTCTTTTGGACAATAACTTGACTGGACATGTTGCTGACTTTGGATTAGCTAGATTCCTCTCAAGACTAGCCCATAACGTTACAGCAAATCAATCAAGTTCCATAGGAATAAGAGGGACTGTTGGTTATGCTGCTCCAGGTATGTACTTATGCTATTTTGTTCTCCTATTTTTGTTATAGCTAGGTATTCATTAATGGGAGTTTCTTTGCTAACAACTGTGGTGATTGAACTTTGAACCACAGAGTACGGAATGGGAAGTGAGGTGTCAACATCTGGAGATGCCTACGGCTTCGGCATTCTCTTGTTAGAGATGTTTACAGGAAAGAGACCCACTGACCACATGTTTGTGGACGGTTTGAACCTTCACAAGTTTGTGAAGATGGCCTTCCGCGAGCGAGTTTTAGAGATTGCAGATTCATCACTTGTTCAAGTAAGAAATCCCAGCCAGAGCCCCAATGATGCTGATCTTGAAGAATGCTTGAGTTCAATACTGGGAATTGGAGTTGCATGCTCTGTGGAATCCCCAACAGATCGAAAGAATATCGGTGATGCTGTATCTGAACTGAAAACCATTCGAGCCACTCTTGTTGGATAGAAACTTTGCCAATGTTTTCTTATGGATTTCACTGCTAATCATGTTTTTATGTCTTGTTGCTGCTATTATGCATGAAAAATGTTTAGGTAAAATACTATACTACATCTTGTATTTTGTCTTGGGCCTTGAACTAGAGGACTTGGCTTCATCGTGTATTTTCAAGTTTTATTTTGTTTTATCTTCCTTTAGTTGTTTTTTCAATTTCTAGGCCATTGATTCAAATGAATAATGCAATAGGAATAGGACCAAGTGACAGTTCACATTCTTTCCTCGACATATATATGTAGGCAGCTCAAACGGTTTGGATTTTTAGGCCATACCAGTAAAGAGACCAGCAGTGAAATATGTTCAAATGTAGATGGAATTTCTTAACATTGCCTGATTGACATCGAAACATTTACAATTTTAGGGGTCGATAAGGCAAGCTGATATTATCGACTACAGCGTTTTCAAGTTATCCAGTCGAAATTTAGGCAAGATAATCTCTAGATTTTGAGCAACAAACAATATTAAATGAACATTTCATCAAACAAATTGCCCTTAACACAAAAAGACTACAACAATTTAATGGCAATACCCACGTAACCAAACTTATTAAGTAGACAAAAATACTGAAATTGAATTAGTATCATCCTGCAACCCAATAACACTATCTACTCTGCAACCAAGTAACAGAATTCGATCATTTACCACAATGATTTGGTTTAAAAGATGAAACCATTTGATCTCTATTTTTCACTTCACTTTGGTGAGTGAGCGACTCTCACTAGCATTTTGTACCGGCGAAGTTTATGGAATACAAAATTAGATATTTTCAGCCTTTTGGGCTGGTGGATCTTTGGGCTTCATTATGGGCTGGAATCCACATTAATTGTGCTCCAAACCCGAATGAAATATAGTTGTCTTTACTCTTTAGATAAGGGGAGGTGAAATAGGTTTTCAAGTGTAAATATTTCCTTAATGTAGTAATTCTTTTAAAGTGAATTTTATTGACACTTTGTAGTAAAAGGTAAAAACCACGCAAAGAGATATCTCCAAGGAAATTGGAGGGATCGAAGAACTATGAGTGATTGAAATCTAGACTAATTGTCTACGAAGTTAGGACATGTGTTACCCTATTAGCACGACGATTTACATGAGTTGCATGGAAGTTTGGATATTGAGATATTGAAAATTTAATCCCTTTAATCACAAAACCTAGCTAAGAAAGATATTCATCTCGAACTCGATAGCTTGAAGTCTTGAGCTAGTTGTAGACAGTAACTTTCGAACTATATCTTATCTCATCTTCGAAGTAACGACATGTGACACCTAGGCAACTGTGCTCTCGACCTAAAAACAATTATCATTTTCATTCCCTCACGTCTACCGCTCTATTGATCACTCATACTCGATGACAAACCATCTCTTCCCTCTTATTCATTTGTCTGTTGTAATTTCTTTAAATAGTTCATTTTGTCATTGCTTTTAATTTGAATAGTAATTTCATATTAAGATCGACATTTGAATAGTAATTTCATATTAAGATTGACAATAATTTAACTTGAGTCATGTCCATTAGATTGATTCTTACTATTCACTCTGAATTCATTAAGCCCGAATTTACTAAGCACAACTCTCGGTAGAAAATCTACGACATGGATTTCTTTTTCTTTAAGTTTCCACGTGCCTCTCACGTGCAGTTCAGTTTCATCATCGTCATCCTATGTACTCCCCAAGCCTGCAACTTGGCAGTTGAACATTTTCTGTTACGCACTCAGCCAATTTCACGGAGCCAACCCGCCCGATCCGAACCCGAGTCACTGAGCCGGAACCATGATGCTGGATCTCGGTCCGTTCTCCGACGAGAACTTCGACCGGAAGAAGTGGGTGAACTCGGCGTGCCAGAGTCGCCACCCGCAGGACTCAGTCGACAAGCACCTCGTGGATCTGGAGATGAAAATCCAGATGGTCTCGGAGGAGATCGGCGCCTCGCTCGAGGAGCAGAGCGCCTCCTCACTCCTCCGTGTGCCACGCGCCACGCGCGAAGTCATCCGCCTCCGCGACGACGCCGTTTCGCTCCGCTCCGCCGTCTCCTCAATCCTCGACAAGCTCAAGAAGGTAGGTAACTGTTTTACTTCGCTGATTTTCGTTCACTTCTGTGAAAATTGAATGCGATTCGGTGATGATCGGAATGTGTGGGCATTGTTTAGGCTGAGGGATTGTCAGCTGAGTCTGTAATGGCGCTTGCGAAGTACGATATAGTGAAGCAGAGAATGGAAGCTGCGTATGAAACATTGCAGGTAAAGAAGAAGATATAGATTTCTCTTTGAAATTTTGGCTTTGAAAATGTTTCTAGTATTGAGATAGAAGAAAAGTTGTAACGAAATTCAAACACCAGGATGCTGCTGGATTAACTCAACTGAGCTCGACTGTGGAGGACGTCTTTGCCAGCGGTGATCTTCCTCGCGCCGCCGAAACCCTAGCCAACATGAGGCATTGCTTGTCAGCTGTAGGGGAGGTAATGCTCTGTTAGATTTCCGGTTTATGATTGATTACCAGCTAGTTTTGCATTTTGGTGCAAAGTATCAAAAATATGAAATGCATTGTCGTTTTTATAGGTTGCTGAGTTTGCTAATGTGAGGAAGCAACTTGAGGTCTTAGAGGACAGGCTTGATTCAATGGTGCAACCACGTCTCACAGACGCAATATCCAATCGCAAGGTTATTACATTTCACGACTTTTTGCTTAAACAGTTGCTTGCTTTCTATCATATATTGCCTGTTTTCATCATTCAATGTTGACATTACATGGTATGTGTATTTACTTGCAGGTTGAAGTTGCGCAAGATTTGCGGGGAATTCTCATTCGAATTGGGAGATTCAAGTCCATGGAGCTACATTATACAAAAGTTCACCTAAAGCCAATAAAGCAGCTCTGGGAAGATTTTGACACAAAGCAACCACCGTCTAATAAGCTTGCAACTGACAAAACTAGTAATGAGTTTCAGTCAGCTGCTCCCGGCATTCTGTTTTCCACTTGGCTGCCAAATTTCTATGATGAATTGCTGCTTTATCTTGAACAAGAATGGAAGTGGTATTATTCTCACTCTTTGATTCCCAAATTTAACATTCTCAGTGTTTTCTTTTTCTTCTGGGATAGAAACAGTGTCTTCGCATTCTAGATTTGATGAATTTCATTCCGATCTACTTAATCTGATATATGTTCCAACTAAAGCTTCGATATTTCACATGTGTGCCAGTTTAAAAATAGTGTTTCACATTATCCCTTTGGTTGTCTAATGCTGTTAGGAACCTGATCATTATTGTTTAATGCTTTGCATAGTTCTGAAGGAGCTGTTTTTAGGTTATTTTTTTATTTTGTTTTGAAATTTAATTTGATCTAATTATATTGGAATCTTATGCTCAAAATTTTGAGAAACTGAATACAGCTGTGTTTCCTTGTGTTCTTTCATTGGTTATACTATAAAAAACTAGTGACAAGGCATATTATATAATATATACACTTCTGCATATGTATGTTATTTATTTTGATCTTTCAGTTTGTTGATAAGATTTCATTATATATATATATATATATATATATATATATTCAGCATTAAAAAGAAATCTTGCAAGAATTCTCAGGATTTTAATATAGATCTTTCTTTTTTGGGTTATAATTCTCTTCAACTGTTTTTTACAGGTGCATGGTTGCCTTTCCCGAGGATTATAAATCCCTTGTCCCAAAGCTGCTAGTTGAGATGATGGTAGCTGTAGGGGCAAGTTTTGTTTCACGCATCAACCTTGCAACTGGTGATGTTGTTCCAGAAACAAAATCACTGGGAAAAGGTAGCATTTGATTTTGTTATCTAGTGCTTTTTTACATGATGTGATCAGAGACTTCCAGTGTTTGATCATTCTATTCTCTGATGTGTATGGAAATGGGGAAACTTGGAATCTTACTTCCATACAGTCCTGTTTACCATCTTTTCCCTTGAAACTTACTGAGTCCTTTGACTTGCATAGTTCATTTTTACTGGATGGAGTACCAGTAGGGGGTTGACAGTTGGATCTCGTAGTTGGATAAGTTTCGGTCTTGATTATCAGAACTTAAACTCTTTATTTATAACTTCAGGTATATTAGATATTCTCTCCGGTGATATGCCAAAGGGTATCAAAATCCAGACAAAGCATCTGGAGGCTTTGATTGAGTTACACAATATGACCCAGACCTTTGCAAGGAATATTCAGCACTTGTTTTCAGAATCTGATCTTCGTGTCTTGATGGATACGCTAAAGTCGGTGTATTTACCCTATGAATCATTTAAACAGAGGTAAGAAAGATCCTTGTTTTTGAGTGGTTATTTGGGGCTGTCAATCTGTGTTTGTGTTAGAGTAATGGCTTATGTACAAGAGAAGCTGGTTGCCATTTCTTACATGCATTATTTTGTTTTAATTTTTGCATCTAGTCAATTCTTGTAGCAGTCAAGTCCCTTCTTTGTGATATTTGGGATAATATCCTGCCATCTTTATCGCTGGCTATTGTTTTTGGCAAACTGTGCCATCTTTTATTAGTTGATCAATGATGGAACATGTGATCTAGGTATGGGCAGATGGAGCGCGCTATACTTTCTGCTGAGATTGCTGGGGTTGATCTAAGAGGAGCTGTTACTCGTGGTGTGGGAGCTCAGGGAATTGAACTTAGTGAAACGGTTCGCAGAATGGAGGAATCCATTCCCCAAGTTATTGTACTTCTTGAAGCAGCCGTTGAGAGATGCATCAGCTTTACTGGAGGTTCCGAAGCAGATGAGCTAATTATTGCAGTTGATGATATAATGTTGCTTTATATCTCCACCTTGCAAGAAACCCTGAAATCATTAAGAGTTGTCTGTGGAGTGGATCATGGTGGTGATGGTGTTGGCTCAAGGAAGGAGATGGGATTGGATAAGAAGGATGGCCAAAGTTCACGGAGAAGTGACTCGATTTCAAATGAGGAGGAGTGGTCCATTGTGCAAGGTGCTTTGCAAATCCTCACAGTTGCAGATTGTCTAACTAGCAGGTCCTCTGTTTTTGAAGCTTCCTTAAGGGCTACTCTGGCTAGGTTGAGCACAGCTCTTTCTGTTTCAGTTTTTGGTTCAAGTGCGGACCAAAACCTGTCACATGCTGCTAGTGATGATGGAAACGGGGAACCATCTTTGGGTGGAAGAGCTGCCTTGGATGTGGCAGCTGTTCGGCTAATTGATGTTCCCGAGAAGGCTCGGAAACTCTTCAACCTCTTAAGTCAGGTATGATTAACATTTTAGACTTTTATATATTGCTCTTCTCTCTTCTGTGTTATAATATAACGTTTTTGTTTTTTTGGTTATGCAGTCTAAAGATCCCCGGTTTCATGCACTTCCACTTGCATCTCAGAGAGTTGCAGCATTTGCTGACACCGTCAACGAACTTGTATATGATGTTCTCATTTCTAAAGTACGGCAACGCCTCAGTGATGTTTCTCGTTTGCCAATATGGTCCTCAGTTGAAGAACAGAGTGCTTACCATCTCCCAACCTTCAGCTCATACCCTCAGTCCTACGTGACTAATGTTGGTGAATATCTTCTTACTTTACCCCAGCAGTTGGAACCACTTGCAGAGGGCATTGCAAATAGTGACACCAACAATGAGGAAGCCCAGTTTTTCGCAACAGAATGGATGTTCAAGGTACCGATCTCCCGAGTCCTAAATTCTTTATTATCATCTCAACTGCTCTGCTTTAACGTAATTGTTTAGATCATTACCCTTGACTTTGGTTTTAACAATGCTGCTTTCCGTGTAATGAAGGTCGCAGAGGGCGCCACTGCTCTTTACATGGAGCAGCTGCGAGGGATTCAGCATATCACAGACCGAGGAGCGCAACAATTATCTGTTGACATAGAGTATCTAAGCAATGTGCTTTCTGCTCTGTCAATGCCAATTCCTCAAGTGCTATCCACATTCCATACCTGTCTTTCCACCCCAAGAGACCAGCTCAAAGATCTTATCAAATCAGATTCAGGAAACCAGCTTGATCTTCCTACTGCAAACCTTATTTGTAAGATGCGGCGTGTGATGATAGATTAGTCCACCCTTCTTTTGTATTGATATTAAAGGTTAGGAGTTGTGCGATACTTGTACCTCTTTTGAGGTCCGGTAACGATCTATGTTCTTACCATCGGAAATTTTTTTCATCTGGCAGCAATTTTTTTGAATTGCTTGGTAAAGTATTATACAAAAGGTCATGTAAAGCAGCCAGCAGTCCCAATTTTCAACATTTTGCTGTAATTACTGCTCTTTGGAAAGATTTGTAAGATGAGTATATAATCGGCCATTACAATTTTTTTTTTGTTATTTCATTTTTCCATTATACTTCAAAATTTATCAAATTGATGCTTTTTAAATAAATCAAATTGTATTTTTTGAAATTTAGAAAGTTCGCGAATGTTCTTTTGTTAGGCTTCATTTGATTCGCGAATGGGGGACTTATTATGAAATCAATTCTTTTCCTTTTACATGGACATCATAATTCAGAGTTGTTATTATTCATTATTTTTAAATAAATCAAATTGCAATTTTTGAAATTTAGAAAGTTCGCGAAGTTTCTCTTGTTATGCTTCTTTTGACGAAGTGGTGTTAGCTCAATGGTTAGAGCACTCATTACCTCTTAAAAAAAAAAAGACTTCTTTTGATTCGCGGATCGGGACTCATTATGAAATCAATTCTTTTTCTTTTCCGTAGACATGAGATTTCAGAATTCTCATTATTATGTTACTTTTAATAAATCAAGTGAAATTATTTAAAGTTTAAAAAGTTTGTGAATTTTCTCTTATTAGATTTCATTAGATTTGTAGATCGGATTTATTATGAAATCAATTCTTTTCCTTTTCTATAGACATGAGATTCCAAAGTTCTCATTAGTCATTACAAGAACACAATCATGAAATCAATAGCTTTTAGAGGTGCTAAACTTGAGTTATGCAACCAACTATAGTGGCAAAGAACTAAAGCTAGATACAATAAATTTATAAAACTAAAATTACTTTAATAAAACAAAAAAATTACCGCGAGTAAAAGTTAAAACAGAACACAACCACAGTAAAAAAGCAACAACTATATAACCAACAAGGCCTGAAGTTACCGCAGACCACCTGGCACAATTACCGCCATCACCGTTTCTGTGTCTCTCTCTCTCTGATGCTTCTACTCCTTTTGAGCAAACCCTAGGCTCCCTAAAACCATCGCACCCTACTTCACTACCCAATTCCTATAAACCCTTCTCAGTTTCTTCCTCTTCAATCAGAATCACATAGTTTTCAATTCAATTTCAAAATCTTCGTCGCTTCGAATAGCCATGGATGCTCAGCGAGCTCTGCTGGACGAACTCATGGGCGCAGGTACCTCCAACAAACCCTAATCAATCCTCGCTGTGCTACCTACATGTTTGTTATTGTCTCTTCCACAATTTGATATTGTATTTCTGTGAATTTGGGGTTTTTGTTTATTGATTTTGTTCATTGCTTCGGGTTATTGTTTGGATTTGAGTTTTTTTTTTTTTTGACTGGTGTGTGGTTCAATCCAGCTCGGAATTTGACGGAGGAAGAGAGAAAAGGGTACAAGGAGATCACTTGGGACTCTAAGGAGGTTTGCGGAGCCTATATGGTTCGGTTTTGTCCTCATGATCTGTTTGTCAATACCCGAAGCGATCTAGGTGTGTTGCAATTACAATTTGTGTTGAATTTCACTTGTTTAAGTTTGATTTTGGTTGCTGACAGTAAAATTTTTGATTTTGAATCAGGGGCATGCCCCAGAATACATGACTCTAAGCTGAAAGAAAGGTGATTAGCTGATCGTTAGGGTTCTGCTTTCGGGATATGTTATCTGAGCTTTTCGTATTTGATATTTTTGAGAGTTTTATGCGCATTTAGATGAAACAAAATCAAAAGATGGTGATGTATGCATGTTGTCGCAGTTTGTTTAATGCTCCATATATATGTCGTAGAATTTAAGCTCTGCTCAACTCGTAATATGATCAACTCCTGATCATTTATCTACTTTCTGTTGGAAGGAGGCTTCTTATCTTATCTTTGTGTGGATAAGTTTGGTGCTGGATATGAGATTATGAGTGGTTTAGGTGGAAGATAGAAACTTTTATATGCCTTGCATGGTACATGGCAACCCAGTCAGTTGGTTATGAGTCACATATGATGATCTACTCCCGTTTTTTCTTTTCTTTTTAAGGTTCCCAATCCTGGTGATTGAATCCTTTGTAAGCCTAAGATTTATTTTGTTTACCTGTATATTGTTAATGAATATGTTATCAATATTTTTGCACAAACACGAGGGAGAGTTTCTAGATGGGTTTTCAAAAAATATAATGGAAGTTATGTTGATGATCAGAAGTAATCTAATAGTTCAGTCGCCAAATTCATAATCCAAGTTATTTCCAGTTTTTTAGTTACAATTCAAGGCACCACATTCTTCTACTCTTTTACGGTTTTAGTTTTCTCTCTCTCTTTTTTTCCTTGCTTTGGGATGTCAATTTCCAGCTTTAATTTTTACTTTTGTTAATGCATTTTAGTTTCGAGAAGTCTCCAAGGCATGCTGCGTATGTGCCAAGGTTTGAAGCTGATCTTGCTCAGTTTTGTGAGAAACTGGTAAGTTAGCTGTCCTTTTATTGGTCTTTGTTTTCTCCAATCTTCTCCTGTCATTGTTTGTCATATGCCACTTTCATTGCAGGTGATGGATTTGGATAGAAGAGTTAAGCGTGGGCGAGAACGCCTTTCTCAGGAGGTGGAACCTCCACCACAACCTCCTCTGTCAGCTGAAAAGTCTGAACAGTTATCTGTTCTGGAGGAAAAAATAAAGAACTTATTGGAACAAGCGGAGGAGCTTGGTGCATCTGGGAAGGTGGATGAAGCTGAGGCACTGATGAGAAAGGTGTGCCTGAGTTTGTCTTTGTGCATCATCTAGTTTTGTATTGCAAATAATTGTCCAGAAAGTGGATAATTTTGCTTGCATGTTTGTTCCATGCCATACTAGTTTTTTTTTTTTTGTTCTTGGTTATCTGTTCAGTAATAATCAGGTAAAATTTGAAATTCTGATTGTTTTTCCCCCTTTTGGCAGGTGGATGTGCTTAATGTTGAGAAAACAGTCTTGGCTCTACAGCCCCCGAATGCTCAACCATTGATGGTTCCACAGGAGAAAAAAATGGCACTCTGTGAGATCTGTGGTTCATTTCTTGTGGCCAATGATGCTTTAGAGAGGACTCAATCTCATGTCACTGGGAAGCAGCATATTGGTTATGGCATGGTCCGGGATTTTATTGCTGAGTACAAGGTGAGTCTCTTGAATAATGGAGTAGTTAACTTAAGAAGAAAAAAAGTTTATTTCTTAGTGACTGAAGGACATGGATTTCATTTTTCAGGCAGCTAAGGAGAAAGCAAGGGAAGAAGAAAAGTTAGCTAGGGAGAAAGAAGCAGAAGAACGGAGGAAACAGCTGGAGAAGGAAAATGAGAGTAGAAGGAGAAGTGGTTCAAGTGACAGGGACAGGTATCGTGATAGAGATCGTGACAGATATCGAGAACGTGATTTGGATCGTGAAAGGTCAAGAGAGTGGACTGGTAGGGGTGGTCGGGATGGTGGAAGAGGGGTGGATTGGAGGTCCAGGAATGGAAGAGATGCAGGCAGGGATAGGTACCGTAATCGAAGCAGGTCACGTTCCCCTGTTAGACATACCCACAGGAGGTCACCTAGGAGTCCAGTTCGCCCGTATTAATGAGTTGTGTAGATAGATGTCTGAGCTTTGAAATTTATTGAGGTAGATTTTCATATCTCTAAGGTTTATGATGAACATGTGCATTTGGAGTTTTGAACTAAATTGTCATCATGGGTGAAACGTTTCTTTGCCATCTCACAGCTTTTGTTGAGACTATATCAACTCCATTTCATCAATATTATTAGCGCAGAAAAGGGTTGAGGTAGGTATTATTTACTATTGTAACTCATTTATAATTCATTTGACTTGGGATGAGGTAATTTTTCTTGTTTTGTATGAAATTTCTCAAGGAATTGTTTTCAGAGTCTCATATCCCTTTTTGATGGGTAAGTTGTTGTTGGCTACTTCTGTGTTATCACATACTTAAGACTTCAGACCCAAATTGTATGCATGATTGACACAGCAGCTGGGGAGAGGAAAAGCTATTTAATCATTGTTGAGGTAACATATATACATATATCCTATATTCTCTCCATCACGAACCCATAGCTGATTTCCTCCCTCTTCTTTCTGGTTTTGAGTTTTAACCACTTTATTGCAAATGCTGCTCATTTGGCATGGTTCAACTAGCGGAAATGCAAGATGCCAATCATGCAATGTGATGATTTGCTACCTGTTTTTAAGGTATTTAGGGATTTTTTATACATGCTAGAAACAATTGGTTTGGTTTTGTCTGGTTTAGTGGTCTTCTAGCTTTCCAGTTGTCAAAACTCACTACTTTGTCCTCTCCTCACCGCCTCTTAGGACATGGAAATCTAATCATGAAGCGGGTGCTGGTTCAAGCATTCGTTTTCAGTAATAGGCAGTTGGATGAATAGGCCAACAACGTATTGAATGGTAAATCTGTGAATTACATTATCATGTGAATTAGGTAGCTTTGGAGTTCAAGTTCTCGATCACAATTTGGTCTATCTGGAGGGGCTTTCGACAGAAGTTTTGTTTCCAAGGCTGTTTGATAGGGGATGTGAAATGGTATCAGTGCATGGAGGTAACTGCCAGTTATAATGTGCAGAATGAAAAGTGTATTGCATTTATAGTTCTCATAGCACGGAAATCTTTGTGCAGGGTAAAATGAGTCGCCTAATGGAATTGAAATTTCTGGTAGTCCAGGAGCCATTTTCTGAGTGATAGCCTTTACGTTTTTATGGTAATCACCTTTATCAATATACATTTGAGTCTGTAATCTCTTCAATACACATTTATCGAGGTGCTCATGGCACTCTTCTTATAAGAACAATGACATTTATTTTTTCAAAAGTGAATGGTACAGTGCTCTCATACGAAAGTTCACAAAAGTTGAATTGACAAAGTCTTTTGGTGCATTCCAATTGCCTGATAATTATCCAATTATCATAAAATTTCCAAGTTATGCATGTTTAAAATGCGGTGATTCGAGTTGTGTTGATATACAGCTTGGGAATTTCTCTTGCAAGAAATTTGAAGAAGTGGCCTGTTTCCTGGTCATGCACTATGAGTGAAAACTAATCAAGAAAACCATCTCAGAGTCTGAGTTACGACTCGGTACGCCAGTATTTGGTTTCAACCAGTTTATGGCCCGCTGCCGATATGGTATATCTTTGTTATCTCAAGGTGTTCTGGAGATTGTAGAGCTCCGCTATTTTTAGAATTATCATTAGGAGGGTATTTTTTGGTCCGTTGATCTTGGGCATTTTAACTCTACATGTAACACTTCCATTTGAATGAATTTCATGGCAGCATGTTAAAACTCCAATTTGATCTTTACCTACCAATTGTAAAAGGGACTGGAGTTCAAGGTAAGATACCCTAATTTGACAAAATACAAAACAACACTAATATGGGACGCAGTATATTTGTTAACTAGATTTCCAGGGGCACCCCTACAAGGGAAGGAGTGACCCTATTCAATAGTAACAACGAACATGAAGCAAACAAGGCAGAACCCCACAATCAGGCTATGAACGGCTATCAAGTGATGAGTAGCTAACAATCATGGCTTGATCATGAGGTTCTGATCTGTTGCTCCATGACTTGAATGAGAAAACTTATCATGCATAGTTGCTCGGATTTGTAGCGGTGAGACCAATCTATTCTCCTTTCACTTCTGATATGGTACAATTTGCTATAAGTCTGCTAAAGACAAGAATGCCAAATGTTGAAAAATACACCAATAAAACAGATAGCACAGAAACTACTGGTAGCAAGGAGCTTAACAAGGTCCAACCACAAGTATATATGCATGATCATATCCAAAATCCTCAAAGCTTTTGTGGTGCTCCTTAGTTCTGTTTCTTCTAGTAATCCAACCCAAACCCTCTGCTCACTTCAACCATGAATGACTCGGTAGACAAGCTAGTGATCTTCCTAGCAAAGAGAGATGGCATAGACAAGCTTGTCAAGACGTTCCAATATGTCTCCAAGCTTGTGCACTGGCATGCCGAGTCCACTAACCCGAAGATGGCAGAGAGATTCAAGCAGTGGGAGGTTTCGTCTGGCCTTAGCCGAAAGGCTTTTCGGACTGGCAGGTTCCTCACCGGATTCAATGCAATGAGACGAAGCCCTGGATCAACGCCAACTCTTCGGTTCTTGGCTGTTCTTGCTAATGCTGGTGAGATGATATACTTCTTTTTCGACCATTTTCTTTGGTTGTCAAAAATTGGGACTTTGGACCCAAGTTTGGCTAGAAAGATGAGCTTCATTTCCGCATTTGGTGAGTCCTTTGGGTACATTTTCTTCATTATATCTGATTTTATCGCGCTAAAAGAAGGGCTTGAGGAAGAGAGGAAGGTTATGAGTTTGGAGGACAAGTCCATTGAGAAGAAGAATGAGAGCATAAGAAAGATTAGAAGTGATAGAGTGATGAGGTTAATGGCTGTAGCAGCTAATGTTGCAGACTTGCTTATTGCAATTGCTGATATCGAGCCTAATCCATTCTGCAACCACACTGTGACTCTTGGGATCAGTGGATTGGTCTCTGCTTGGTCCGGTTGGTACAGAAATTGGCCCTCATAAGATTTCTACCATAGCCATGTAAAACCTCGCTAGCTGAGCTTTGAAAATGAAACCTGCACTTGCTGTAACTGAGAAATTGCTTTGTGTGTGTGTCTCAAAGTTGAGGTATGGATGCATCTTATCCAGATGAGTCTTGCTACTGTAAATTAATGTCTATGAGGACTATATGCAATTTGGACTTCTCTACTGTCAAAGTTTTTGTTTACTTCTAATGTATATCACAAAAATGGGTAACTTCGTAATACTATTACAATTGGCGTGCTTACGATTTCCTCCAATTGTTTGTTTCATGAAGAAACAAAAAAAAATGAGAAAAAAAAATTGTTTATCAAATGATTGAAATTAAAATACATAATACTCTAACACATACAAGTACACAAACCGTTTGTACCATCTTTTCTTTGCTATAGAAAATTCTTCTAATCCCACATCGAAGAAAGGTGAAAGAAAATGAATCCCAAGAAACATATATGATGCAAACTTAACATTTTGGGCCTAGTGTCTTTTAATTAGGACTGTCAATTTTAACATGATCTAATAACACAAACTTAACATTTTGGGTCTAGTGTCTTTTAACTAAGACTATCAATTTTGACATGATCTAATAACACGATTTTAAACTCACATGAAATAACGGATCATCATCACAGGTAACTCGTTTAATAAACAAGTTGAATTTGAGATTGTATTTTACTATTTTTAACACAGAATAGGTTTTAATTTCTCTACTATAATACGTGAAGACCTTAACATGATACCAACCCCCGACTCTAATGAAAGTAAATCAACCTCGATAAGTCAATAGTGTGGACGTACCAAATTCCTTACCTAACCAAGACGGCATGTCGTACATAACTACGGAAATTACCAAGAGTCCAATACATAACGCGAAAAAAGAGGGCCACCTGTAAATTATCCAAAATATAAATTCTGAAACCGAAGAAGAAGAAGAAGAGAGAGAGAGAGTCCATTAGACTAGAGAAGGACTCAGAGACGAGTTAATCTTACCTCGAAAGAAACCCAAAGAGTCAGAGAACCAAAACCAGAGTTGACTCTTCTAATTCCCGATCTCATTTCCTAGATTCGCTGCATTTCACTTCCCAATTAGGGTTTGGAATTCAGATCAGATGGCGGACGGAAGCGGTCACTCGCGCTATGTGAAGCTGACGAAAGATCAAGCGCCGCTGCAGGAGGACATTAAGCCCGGCGAGCTCAATCAGCCCATCGATGTTCCTCAGGTGTCTCCTCTTATTCCTCTTCGATCTAATTTTACGCTTCTTTATTTGTTTCTTGCCGACTCTGAAATTAATTACCGGTAAATTTATTAGTGTAATTTTGTGACAATTGGTATATGTAAGCAGGAAATTGATACAATTGAGCTGATTGGAAGACTAATTATAGAGGAATGAGTTTTGAGAAAGAAAGAAAGAAAAAAATTGGATTTTTTTTTTTGGTAGAGAATTCTATTTTCATGGATCAAGAAATTGCTGTATTGCATATATAGATCAGAGATGGTGGGAGATGAATGTGACAACTTGGATGTGGATTGTAATTTATGGGGTAGATTGCGTGTGATTATCTCTAGAATGGGGATGTTTGTTTTAAGTTATCGTATATTGATTTAATTGGTGAGTGATATTGTGTGTTATGGGGTGCAGTTGAATGTTAAGAAGTGTCATGAGTGTGGACAACCTTTACCGGAAAGCTTTCAGCCCCCGGCCGATGAACCTTGGACGACTGGAATTTTCGGCTGCAGTGAAGATAGAGACAGTTGTAAGTTGATATGAGAACTAGCTTTTCATTTCTTGTACTCAAAGATGGGGAAACTTTGGAATCTGATAGTTAGGCAGGGTTTGAAGCTTTCTTCACGTTTTTTAAATCTTATGGCTCTAGCAAGTATTTGCCAAAATCTACTACGTGTATGCTGAGATTGGATTTGATATAAATTTGATTTTGGAGTATTTTACATCTCTTTCAGTTTTCATTAGAAATATTAAGTGCTCAGAACTGGATTTTGTGCTTGCCCTTCAAAATAATGATAAGTTTGGCAATGCAGTTTTGCAAATTATGTTATCATTGTGTATCAGTGTTAGGCTCTGAATTCAACCTTTAACTTTATGATGTAGGATATTCATGCCAATTCAATGGTTTACCATGGCCTTATGATTACCAAGTACAAACTTCTGTGCTTTTATTTTGTGTAACCAGACTCTAGTTCAACTTCTGTTTTGCTACGACCTACAATAATCATCCATATATATCATCCCTAGCAAAATGTAGTACTGATTAATGATTATGTGAGATTAAACACCGTGTCATTCTTTACCTTCACAGGCTTGACAGGACTATTTTGTCCCTGTGTTCAGTTTGGGCGTAATATTGAAAACTTAAGAGATGATGTGCCATGGACCACACCATGCATTTGTCATGCCGTTTTTGTTGAAGGTGGCATGGCTGTTGCAGCAGGAACTGCAATCTTCCATGGTGTTGACCCAAGAACTTCATTTCTTATCTGCGAGGGTCTGTTGTTTGCATGGTGGATGTGTGGAGTGTATACAGGTCTTGTTCGGCAATCCTTGCAGAAAAAATATCATCTTAAGGTAGTTCTTTTGTTTTCCCAGTGCTCCAATCAATTCACTTAAAAGATATTCTGTGAACCAAAGCTTGTTTATAATTTGTTGGTTGCAGAACTCGCCATGTGACCCTTGCTTGGTGCACTGCTGCCTGCACTGGTGTGCCTTGTGTCAGGAGCACAGGGAGATGAAGGGTCGCCTTTCAGAAAATTCTGTTATGCCAATGACCGTTGTCAACCCTCCTCCTGTTCAACAGATGAACAAACCTGCTGATGACAACGACAACCAGGACTCTGCTGCACCGTCCTCTACTACCAACAATGGGCATACTAATATAGAAATGCAGGCATTGTAGGACTACTATATAAGTATCATAATATTTCAGTAGGGATTTATTGTGTTTGAGTTCTTCATTGTTGTAAAATGTTCAGATCGCATACATGAGAAGTTATCATCTTTGCTCAAAACATTATACAATATAAATTAGACGTAAATCGAAAGAGTTTATCCCTTCTCAGTGTGTATTCATTATTCGATAGTCTGTTTTTTTTTTTCTTTTTTAAATCTTTGAGTTGCTCTTTTCTTCCTTTTATTCCTTAACATCTAGGAGATCAATTCTTCGGAAAAGAATCTGGGAGATCAATGTGATAATAAATGATTCAACGTACGGCTAAGATCAGCGGATATGCGAGTGCAAGGCAATTGTGACGCACCAGATCTTTAACCCACAAAACAAATGTACCTAGCCATGACACGATCAAAGATTTTTTTTTTTTTTTTTTTTTTGCGCCCCTTTTTCTCGATTTTCTTAGGGGAGTGAAGCCTCTGAACATTTTACGATCCAAGCTGTTTATTTTCTGTTAGACTTCGTATCAATTAGAACAAAACCATTTGTGCTGTAGTTGATATAGTTAGCTGCCCAATTCACTTATGGTCTTTCCATCACATTTAGCTTTTCTGTCTTATGCTAGCAACTTTATTTTTTTTTTCAAAATGTCATGAAAAAGATTTGATATGTTCATTTAGAACGTCCTCTATAGAAAATGACAATTAATTAAATTGGAAACCAAAGAAAATTAGATCGATGAGTATGTCGTACTAATTACTTGTGGTGAGGGCTAGCTTAAGTATCTCTCATAGGTATATCAACTTGAATAATGTCAACACTAAACTCTTTCTCAAAAAAAAAAAAAAAATGTCAACACTAAATTCTTAAAATTAGACTTGCTTACCAAGTCAGCAAATGAAGTATGTATATGATCATGCCATCTAAAACGTGGATATATACAAAGAAGTTCTTATGGCAAAGGTCACTTGGACTCGCTCCAAGTGATATCCCAATTGAATAGTCCGGACACCGGAAAACAAGGGTTGCAAGCTAGCAGTTTTGTAATTCCAGTCCTACAAGAACTCTGTTCACATTAAACCTTATTCCAAATTACTGTCCGGCACTTTGATTTCACTGCTAGAAGAGAGAACCTATTATACTGTTGCTTTCATGGCTGGAGAAGTTTCTTTATGTTAATAGTGCTGATAGCAGAAGTGGCGGGGGCCCGAATAAAGAAACGACCTTACTGCCAGGCTAACTTCTCCGGCTGGGAGTAGTACTAGTACTGATGATCATGGGGAATATTCCGGTGAGGCAGTCGTCGAGGATGAGATCGATGATCTGCTGTACGTATGGGAAAGAAGATGTGAAAGGCATTAGTGATTTTATCTGCAAACAAGACATGGTAGATGTCGATCACTACATGAGGAGTAGAAGGGAAAGACAAGCCTCGCTTGCTGATTGCTTCCATTTCTTGGAGCGTATTACCTTCTATAAGTTATTTTAGAGACACCGCCACAATGGCCTTTTAAAGTTTTAAAGGGTGTTTTAAATCCTGATCATAGGATAATACGTACGTTTCATATTTATGATCTAAATTTTTACCTTTTGTGAAATCATGGTTGAATTCTATTTATTTTCGCGGTTGTTCGAAACTCGTAGTTCTATAAATATATATATATATATATATATATATATATTCAGATTGATCTTTTATATTATAATCCTCCATACTTTTTGTTAATAATAATGCCTACTCCTAAGATCTCATATCATATCTTCCTGCTATTTCGAACCATTCAGTTCAGTTTGTCTTTGACATTTCAAAATCAGTTGCACCTCATACGATAGATGGAACGATTTCTATAGACGTCTGGGAATCATGGGGCGCTATTGTTGGTCCTTCTGTGCTTTTTCCCCACAACACAATGTACAGCCTGCACACAATTAGAACTCCCTCCTAATACTGTTTGACCAGGACCAAGACTCACAGACATAAGCAGTTCAATATTAGTTCACAAATTTGGATCCAAAATGAAGAATTTACTGTATCTGTAGCACGTCCATATATGTAAGTACATACCTTCGGAGGGTGAACTTTTCCTCCAAGAACAAGGAACTAGCAAGCGCTACCAGCAAAAGTGTAAGTGGATTGAAAACTACCACAAATAGCGGTCCTCACTTTTGTACACACCAAGACATCATAACCACTGCCATTCCAGAAACCACAATTCCCTACATGATGAACAACATAACTTCACAATGTCAATATAATGCACGTAGCGGTGCATCGGATACACCATTTAATTAGCTGCAGGAGTAATATATTGTTACGAATAGGCTAGGCAGCTGTCCACAGTCTAATATCCCGACCAAGTCTAATAGGCTAGGAACTAGCAAGCGCTACCAGCTGTCCACAGGAGTAATAGATCCCGTGAAAGACATCAACGCCATGCTTGAGTAAGGACACGGATATATCTTACTCATCTTTGCCTGCATACAGATGAAATCCATTAAATCATTTCCAAATACATGAACACAGACAATCTATTTGTTTCGGATAATTTATGGTCAATGACCTGAACTATGAGACATATTGCGAAGCACACCATGCTTCCGAGGCCAGCCAAGAAGAGTAGAAAATAAGGATTCGATGTGTTTAGAATACTTCACTACTTTTTCATCTCTGAATAGGAGGTTTATATAGAGATACAAGTGTAATCCTAATAGGAAAATAATCTCCTACAATTATACAGAGTACGTAATCTACACATACAAGGAAAGTAAATATTTACAGAATATTCTACACTCCCCCTCAAATTGGTGCATAGATGTCAACCATGCCCAACTTGTCAATTGAGTTGTCAAACACTTTCCTTGACACTCCTTTCGTAAGAACTTCTGCTAATTGATCTTCTGTATACACAAAAGGGAAACGGATGATCTTCATGTCTAGGTTTTCCTTAATGAAGTGCCGATCTATCTCCACATGCTTAGTCCGGTCATGCTGAATAGGATTATGGGCAATTTCAATAGCAGATGTGCTATCACAATGCAAGTCCATAAGTTTCTTGAGCTTAAAACCCAAATCTTTCAATACATTACGAATCCACAACATCTCACAAACTCCATGTGCCATGCCTCGAAACTCAGCTTCAGCATTGACCTAGCAACAACCTTCTGTTTCTTACTGCGCCAAGTCACAAGGTTTCCTCCAACAAATGTAAGATACCCAGATATGGACCGTCTGTCAGTTTTATCACCAGCCTAATCTGCATCTGTGTACCCCACAACTTCTAATTCACCCTTTTTTTCGAACAACAAACCTCTTCCAGGTGCCATCTTAAGATATTTTAGAATACGACACACTGCATCCATATGCTCTTCACTGGGGCAATGCATAAATTGACTAACCACACTCACAGCATAAGTAATATCAGGCCTAGTATGAGAAACATAAATAAGCCTCCCTACTAGACGTTGGTACCTTCCTTTATCTATTGGAACCTGATCCGAATAGATGGCAAGGTTGTGGTTCATCTCGATCGGCATCTCAATAGGTCTGCAATCAAGCATCCTAATCTCAGCTACCAAATCAAGTACGTACTTACGTTGGGATAAAGAAATCCCCTTCTTTGACCTTGCAACTTCAATTCCAAGAAAGTACTTCAATTGCCCAAGGTCTTTCATCTCAAAATCCTTAGAAAGATAATTTTGTAGAGCTTCCATCTCTTTTAGATCATCCCCTGTTACAATCATATCATCAACATATACTACCAGAGCGGTAATCTTACCCTGACTACGCTTGATGAATAAGGCATGATCCAAGTTGCTCTGTCTATATCTGAATATCCGTATAGACTTGGAGAATCTCCCAAACCAAGCTCTTGGAGACTGCTTCAAACCATACAGAGACTTCTTCAACTGACAAACCTTGCCAGCATTGCAAGGCATATTTTTGACTCCTAGCGGCATGTCCATATATACTTCTTCCTCCAAGTATCCATTGAGGAAAGCATTCTTCACATCAAACTGATGTAGAGGCCAATCTTTAGTTGCTGCAAGTGAAATTAGAATTCGAACAGTGTTGATCTTTGCTACAAGGGCAAACGTCTCTTCATAATCAATTCCACAGCGCTAGGTGTATCCTTTGTCAACTAATCTGGCTTTGTACCTGTCAATGCTCCCATCAGCTTTAAGTTTTACTGTAAACACCCATCGACGTCCAATAGTCTTCCTTCCAGCAGGCATGGTCACAATATCCCAAGTTGAGTTTTTCTGCAAGGCCTCTAGTTCTTCATTCATTGCTTGAGTCCACTTAGAATCTGCCAAAGCATCCTGTACACTACTAGAAATAGATACATTGGATAATTGATCAATAACAAGTGCATGTGACCCAGACAACCTATGGTTAGACATGTAACTAGCTATAGGATACTTAGTTGCTATAGGATACTTAACTTTGGCTTTGATATCTGGTTCATATTGTTTCTTAGGAATACCCTTAGTAACCCTCTGTGATTTCGTAGAACTAATATTATCTATCTCAGATGATTCATTCGTAATTAAAGGTACCTGAGAAGGAACATATGCGGCGGATTCTTCAGTGTAGAGAAGGGAAAAAACTCAGACAATTGGGAATTCTGAATTAGATTTTCTTCATTGGAAGTATCATGAATGGGCCAGTAAATGGGTACTTCGTCGACCTATGTTGTTTCATATAGTTCAGGATGTAATAAAGCGTCATAGTCATCCTCAGGATGTGTACCAAATTTCTGGCGTGTAGCATCTTCCCTGTTTGACCGGTTGAGGTCACTTTAGGGATATGCACTAACGTTTTGGGGGTGTGTTGCATCTGTTTGCTGGTCATGATGTTGACTAGAAGAAAAAATTGGGTGGTTACCAGTTCTGTCCTCATAGCAGGTCGAGGACCCCACCGATCTGTCCTTGCCGCAAGCCACTGGGCCGACATCAACACATCTGTCCATGCAGCAGGTTAGGGACCCCACTGGTCCAACTTCAATCACCCCATCTTCTTCGTTTCCTACTGCCCTTGGAGACCCCACTGGTCCACCTTCAATTGTCCCATCTTTTCCTTCATCTTTTTCGTTTTCCATTGGTCTGAGAGGCTTCCCAACTCCAAATCTCGATTCCAAGGCTTCTAATTCTTCAAATGCAAATAAATCTCGAGGATTTCCTTCACAACCTCTCTCCCCTGAAGGGAAGACTCCGAATCTCCCCCTGAATAATAAGGCTCAGATTCATGAAACGCAACATCAAGAAAGACATGTATAGTGCCAATAAGAGGATCATAACATCGATAACATTTCTGAAAATCAGCATAACCAACAAATATACACTTAAGGGCACGGGGATCAAGCTTGCTAGTTGAGGCTTGGGAATATGAACATAGGCTACGCATCCAAATACACAAGGCTCCAGGTTAGGTAATGACGGAAGTGAAAGAAGTTGTTGAAGTTGCTGCTGAGGGTTTTGAAATTCAATCACCCAAGAAGGAGTACGATTAATGAGGTAGGCAATGGATTTCACAGCTTCTCCCCAATATTCACGAGGTACATGCATGCCAAACAAAGAGGCACAGACAACTTCAAGTAACTACCAATTCTTTCTTTCTGCTAATCCATTCTGCTGTGGAGTATACGAGTTTGAAGTCTGATGTCGAATGCCATGAGATTGCATAAACTCCTGCATAGTGCTAGTAACATATTCTCCACCATTATCAGATTGAAAGACTCGAATAGCATGTTTGTATTGTGTAGACGCTATCTTGTGAAAGTCTTTGAACATGTAACACACATCACTTTTGTTCTTCAATAAAGACACCCAAGTCATACGAGTACAATCATAAATAAAAGTTACATAATATCGAGCTCCAGAGTGAGAAGGGATCTTGGCAGGACCCCAGACATCAGAATGAATTTTCATGAACGGAATAGGACTTTTATTAAAACTGGGTGAATATGAAATCCGATGACTCTTAGCCAGTTCACATACATTACAACGAAAATCTGAATCACTAACAACCGAAAACAAATGAGGTTGCAGTTTCTTAAGATAACTAAAAGATAGTGACCCAAACGACGATGCCACAGCCACACTGTTTCCTTAGCATTCTCTACTCCATTGACCTGATTCATTTGTCCTAACAATTGTTGCTCTCCACTTTCTGTTAGATCCAAGTAGTAGAGTTTTCCCCATCAATGGCGGAACTAGGAGCCGAACCTTTGACGGGCCGGAAAAAAAAATACAATAACATTTTTTTTTTTTGGGTTTGGAACCCAGTCAAGGTGGGAGGCTCATCCCCACTCCTATTTTATTAGTTGCATAAATTAAGTACAATGGGGAGGACTTGAAACCTAAACCCCGTCCATAAAATCACAATACAACAAATTTTAGAAGTGCAAAAATTATTTAAATAATACTCTATGCTCTTTCATAGAACTGAAGTCATCAAGTATAGAATCAGAATTGAAGCTCTTAGCAATTTCTCTCTCAATGTAGACCGCCAAGTTATCCGCCAAAAAATCATCCTCCATTTTGTTTCTAAGCCTTGTTTTAATGATTTTCATCGCTGAAAATGCTCTCTCACTAGTAGTCGTAGATACTGGAAGAGTTAATATAAGACGAATCAATCTATCAATAAGATAATATCTGCTTACCCTTTCAGTCTCCACTAACCTCCGACATAATTCTGGAATAGATGACAATGATTGCAATTCCGGATGACTATGCACATCAATCTCAAAAGACCTCAATTGGAATCTCAAATTAATTTTCTCTTGCTCAGTAAAATCAAGAGGATAATACTTCTCCACAAGAAGACATATGGCATCAATATTGAATGACTTGTATGCATTTTTGGGTTCCAAAGCACTGCTAAGTGTTAGAAGTTCCATAGCAGATTCACCAAACCTGCAATTAAGCTCATGCAATTGAACATCTATAGCAGCAACAAATATATCAACATGGAAATGATGCTCCAATGTAACATCTCTTTTGCGACGACGACTTCGACCTTCAAAATAAGGAGCACTCAAGTCAGGAATATCAATTTCATATTTATTTGAGAATGAAATGACTTCCCCAAGAAAATTTTCCCAACCATCTTTTCTAAACTTTTGGATAAGTGCCTTTGTATCTGAAACTAAATGCATAGCATTCAAAATGTCTTGATTTTTCTGTTGCAAGGCTTGACAAAAACCATTGTGATGCCCATGATCTCCTTCATCAAATGTAGAATGAAAATAAACTCAAATGAAGTAACCATTTTGCAAGCTGCATTAGCATCACCACGTTGACAATAATTGGAGCTTTCTTTCTCAATTTTTTCAAGCACTGCAATAGTTGGACCAAATAGCCTCACTAGGCTACATAAAGAATGAAAATGTGAGCTCCATCGAGTATCGCCGGGTCATTTCAAAGTGCCAATTTGATTAGCTCCCTTTCCACTTTCAAGTTCATCAATAGATAACAAATGTGCTATTTCTTCTATTTGAGCATCTTGTAACTCATCATGACGTTTACAAGAAGAAACAACCACATTAATAACAAAACTCAAATTAGAGAAAAAATGATGGACAGGAATTACCTCTCGTGATGCAGCAACTAATGCCAACTGCAAGCGATGTGCGAAGCAATGCACATAGTATGCATATGGACAATCATTTAGAAATAATGCTTTCAATCCTTTCCACTCACCACGCATATTGCTTGCTTCTTCATACCCTTGTCCACGAATATTTTGAACATCAAGTGAATGACGGGAAAGAATGACACATATTTCATTCTTTAGAGTTTCAGCTACAGTGTCTTTAACATGAGAAAGATCAAAGAAGCGCTCTTGTATAAAACCTTCTCCATCAACAAATTTACAAACAAGAGCCATTTGTTCTCTCTTAGACTCGTCATGTGCCTCATCAACAATAATACAAAATTTAGAATCTCCAACATCTTCTCGAATCTTGCTTCGCACTTTGCTTGCAATAACTTGCAAAATCTCCTTTTGAATTACAGGTGATGTATACTTAGCAGATTTAGGAGCATTTTCCAAAACAGTGTGTGCCACTTTTTCATTATATGATGCCAAAAGTTTAATCAACTCAATAAAATTACCTTGATTTTGTGACTCTGGAGTTTCGTTGTGACCTCTAAAAAGCACATCCCTGAACTGCAAGAAAACGAATAGCATCAATAGAAGTCTTCATTCGCAATCGGTTATTTAAAATCTGCTCACGTGTTTGTATATTGATCACTTTGTCTATATGTCTTGATTGCTTCAATAAATCCTCACAAGCTTGCACAGCTTTGTTATGAGGTCAGCAAGAATCCTCTCCAATATGATTCAAAAATGCACATCGATTTCCATCATTCACTTTCTTCCAATTTCTAAATCCCTTGACACTAAATACGTCCTAACCAGGACGACCAGCTGCTTTCATTGTAAAAAGATAACATGGTAAGCAATAAGCTGCATCTTCAGAAGGAGAATATTCGAGCCAAGAAGAAAATTGGGTGTACCATGACTCTTGAAAGCGACGAGGATGCTTCTTTCCAGACTTTGGATATTCACCAAGACGAATTTGATATGGCCCTAATTTCAAATAAGCATGTCTAATCTCATCGCGCTTGTTGGGTGGATATTCCCACATCTTCGGACGTTTTCCAGGATCTCGTTCAATAGTAGCAATATCAACTTCATTAACATCACGTCCAAGATTTTCCAATTGAGGTCTTAGATGTTCTTCAATATTTGGAGGATTAGAAGGAGGCTCGGCGGAACTCAATGAAGCATTAACACCCGAAGTTGTATTGTTTGCGGCATCCCCAACTTCTTTTCTTTTGAAGAATGAATCAATTGTTTTTAGCTTAGCCATGAACCTAGAGTTTCCAAACATGATCATACCAAATTATAAAGAATACGATTATACGATAAAAATCTAAAATTGAAATTAATAAATAAAAAGTCTATTACGGTATACACGTACCTGGGGCTCTTTATAGTTTGAAATTAGACTGATCACTGTAGAACAGTAGAAGACATCTCTACAACATTTTTTTTTTATGACTGACCTTGTAGAGCTTCTTGTAGAAGACGATCTGACGATGGGTATTGGATAGAAATAGATTGACTCCCTTTTGGCCTTTTCTTTCTACTTTCTATACTCTATACTAATGACTATTTAATTACTTATAATAATAAAATTTAAAAAGCCTAGAAAGTATGAATGGTAAAGTTACATGGGACATTCAAAAGCCACCGTGGGAATAGCAAAAAGCTAGAAAAGTAAAGCCTCTAGTAGGAAAACTTAATTAAATCAAGAACTTCTGAAAACTTGGGGAGGCCACAAAGGTGCAAATATATTGACTTTATATATTTAATATATGCCTTGTTAAGAAAATGTGAACACGTTGGGGGGGGGGGGGGCCAGGGCCCATACCCACCCCTATAAGGTTCCGCCATTGTTCCCCATCTAACACCATAGCCAAGAATCCGCCGAGTCAGAATGTCCTGAAACACACAGAAAGAGGGATAAAAGTTCACAATACATGCTAGTGCTAGAATAATTTGGCCAACAGATAGAAGATTATATGCTAATGAAGGAACAACTAACACAAAATCAAGGGTTAAAGTGTTAGAAAGGACAACAGATCCTTCTCCGGTAACCGGAGTTGGAGTACCATCAATAGTAGAAACAGTATTTTGAGAGGAGGGTTTCAATTTTTTCAAGAGGCTAGGATCATTAGACATATGGTCAGATGCACCTATATCAATTATCCAAGAACTATTCATAGATACCTTACCCTTCATACCTGACTGTGCTACATTAGCGGAGGCATTAGATGGTTGTTCCTCCTCTGTAGTAGCCACGACAACTTTTCCAAAATTCTTCCGTGGTTTCTTGGTGAAATCCCACCAATCAAGATAGCCAATTACTTCATAGCACCGTTGCTTGCTATGACCCAAATCTCCTCAAATTGGACACTTGATATTTGCATATAGATTTGTTTGACCTGGAGGGCGGCGTTGTGGAGGAGGACCCTGTTTGCATTGGACAACCATGATAGAGGACTCAGAAGCATGTCCCATTGCCTGCCTCTCAGAATGCACCTTCCGAACATAGGCATATCTTTACTCCAAGTTGAATTTCGGGTCTTTGCACAAAATCTCACCACGGACTTGATCATACTCTGAATCGAGTCCACTAAGATACATGTGAACTCCCATCCTTGCCATGGCAGTAGTTTCTTGAACAACTGCAGCCACCGTGTTATTTTGAGAGGCCATACACTGACCAATCTCCTGAAACATTCCCACCAATTCATTGTAATAGGTAAGAAGAGTCCGGCCATTCTGTTTTGCTCCAAAGTACTTCTTGTTTAATTTACAAATTCTTGTCTCATCAGAATCATCATAGAATGTCTTCTCAACAGCTTCCCAAACATCTTTGGCTATTGGGAGTTGGATATATCAATTCATGAGTGATGGCTTCATGGAATCAATGAGCCAACTCTTCACTTTTTCATTGTTAGTGGCTCAAACTTCAAATTCAGGGGAGTTCTCATCTGGTGCAGCTCTGGCTCTAGTAAGGTAGTCGACCATTCCTCGTGCTCTAATCCTCATCTTCATAAGAGGTGCCCGTATGGTATAGTTGGATTCACTCAAGGCAACGCCTGTTGGAAACACTAAATTATCATGAGTGGTGGTATGATAATGGTTGATGATTGGAGGCATGTTGTGGATTGCAAGGGTGGCAGCGTCGTCTTCCATTGACTAGAAAGCAAGAACCCTACACGTGACCAAGCTACAAAACCTGCAGGAAGTCAGAAGGTCTTTGTCGGCTGGATTTAATTAACCTGCAGGAAGAAGGTCTTGTAGGAGGTCTTAATTGCAGGAGGCCTTAGTCAAACAAAGTGTGCTAGACTTAATTAAAAAACTGCATGATGTCATGTCAGCTATGTTGAATCAACCAAAAACGTGTTCAGCAATTTCAATTCAATTGGTGATGATGACTTTCAGTGGTGCAGTAGTTTCAACTCAATTGGTGACTTTCAGTTTCGCACTTCAAGTTATTTTAGTCTTCAATGGTTCTGGCTTCGGGTTTCAGCTTAGCTCTGATACCAAGTAGAAAATAAGGATTCGACGTTTTTAGAATACTTCACTACTTTTTCATCTTCAAATAGAAGGTTTATATAGAGATTCAAGTGTAATCCTAATAGGAAAATAATCTCCTACAATTATACAGAGTACGTAATCTACACATACAAGGAAAGTAAATATTTACATAATATTCTACAAGAAGCCCAACACAGGATTGCTCATTTGGGGTAAGAATGGCACACTACTACTTTTATGATATTGCTTTAGAAGGTCAACATGAGTGGACCAGATGGTATCCATCACCAAAAAAAAAAAGTTTTAATTAGTTAGAGCTACGCAGGAAGTTTGTTATAATATATGAATGAAACTTCAAGGAGTGTAGAGCTTAATGCAAAAATGTATATGTATGTAAAACATAGAGCTATCACAAAGATGAAGCTTGGGAGTACCACGTGGCGGTGCGGCTGACCAATCAGGATCTTAGCGGGGGGTATTTTGAGTAATTCACCTTTAATAAGTCGGGGAAATTTTGGAATAAGGAGAAAATTTTCTAATTTTGGATTGGTCAGCCGCACCGCCACGTGGTACAACTGACCCTACCCAAGAATGAATCTAAAAAGAAGTTTATATGTACGATTAGTTAAATAGGGTTATATGTACCTTTCGAGTATTAGAGCCAATGGAACCATAAAGGCATCCAATAACATCAGTCGGTAGGCAATGAAGATCATGAAGCTCATGCCTGATACTGCATTCAGTTTGTACAATACTTTAAGTACAGACTATAGAATCGAGGTCACCACCAGTGGCGAATCCAAGATTAAAGCTTTGGGTGGGCTTGGGTTTCTTAATAGAAAGAAAAAAATTATGGAGAATCTTGACGGTGCGAGAGAATTTTATTAATTGAAAAGAAAGATATACAGAGTCATCAGGCACCCTACGCGGGAGGGGGGTGGGGGGAGGAAGGGGTGATGTAGTTAGTCTTACCGCTCAAATGCATATTTATACAAAACTAAAGAATAAAATTAACAACAAAATAAACATGCACTGCAATACTAGGTAGATTTCAGCCTTAAAAAAATAGACTATCAAGCTGCCCAGTCTTTTATCAAAGGTGTATTTGATCTCCAAACAGCATATGTTGTTTTCATCAAGAAACTGGAACACACAAAAAGAAAAAAGCAAAATTAATCAACAAAGTAAATCAAAAAGATAGCTATAGCTCTCTGACCCCAAAAAAAAAAAAAAGATAGAAGTTGTCCACAATTTAAAAATGCTTTCTGTAATTCCAGAAGTAAAAAGGCCAGTAAGCTTTCTATCTATAGAAATCAATCAAGACATTTTCTACCAATAATTGTTCTAGAATAGACATTTAGATCCAAGTAAAATGTAAACAGTAACATTTGGCTCACAAAGAAAGC